>NC_142079.1:13030000-13067500 GCF_059756535.1 Pantherophis guttatus | reverse complement strand
AAAAAAATAGAACTCTAGAACTAAATAATGAGAATCGGGGGACATTATTAAAATACTCACTTCCCTGCTGGAGACAAGCACAGGGCATTTAAAAATCAGAATGCAGAGAAGGTGACTTTCAAAACTGTTTCTACATCTAAAAAGTCAAGAGGGAAATCCTGATTTTTCTCCCGCACAAACCCTACGCAGACGTACGGCGGTACCGCAGCTCCTCCTGAAGGGATCGTAGCATGACATAAAGGAAGAGCAAAGCAAAAATATTCCTCTTTTTTTGTACGTGTTAACAGCTCGGTAGGATAGTGGGCATCCCCCCCTCCCCTTAATTTTTTTTATTTAAAAAAAACGGAAAAATACCTGTGCTCTCTAGCTGATCTTGTAGATTTAGCTTCTCAATCCTTTCATGGCCAGCTAATGAGAGGCAGCAAAATTGGAGGAGGCTTTTTTTTTAAAAAAAATTATTTATTTATTTTTAAGATGTTTATTTTTCTTTTATCAGCATCAGATGGATTATGAGATCTTTTGGCAGGCGACCAAGCTACTTAACCCTTGTGCCTTGAGGTTTACAGAGTCAGCATCTTTCCCCAACAATTTGGGTCCTCATTTTACCCACCTCGGAAGGAAGGATACAAGGCTGAGTCAATCTTGAACCGGTGACAATTGAACTGCTGGCAGTCGGCAGAATTAGCCTGCAATGCTGCATTCTAACCACTGTGTGTGAAGGAAGGAAGGAAGGAAGGAAGGAAGGAAGGAAGGAAGGAAGGAAGGAAGGAAGGAAGGAAGGAAGGAAGGAAGGAAGGAAGGGCACTAGCAATAGCCCTTAGACTTATATACCACTCTACAGTGCTTTCCAGTTCTCTCTAAGCGGTTTACAAAGTCAGCATCTTGCCTCCCAACAATCTGGGTCCTCATTTTACCCACCTCGGGAGGACGGAAGGCTGAGTCAACCTTAAGCCGGAGAGAATCGAACTGCTGAACTGCAGGCAATCGGCAGTCAGCAGAAGTAGGCTGCAGTACTGCATTCTAACCACTGCGCCATGACGGCTCTATTAATAGCATTAATAGCTCATTAATA
The DNA here is from genome assembly GCF_059756535.1 of Pantherophis guttatus. NCBI lineage: Eukaryota > Metazoa > Chordata > Lepidosauria > Squamata > Colubridae > Pantherophis > Pantherophis guttatus. Next base: position 13,066,428 of record NC_142079.1, on the reverse strand, counting down.
GCAATAGATGTGAGGAAGTGAGGTTCTAGAAGCAAGGGATTTGTTGTTTCTTCCTCCCTCTCCGTCTCTCTCATCTATCCATCCATCCATCCATCCATCCATCCATCCATCCATCATTAACTTATCTTATCTTATCCATCCATCATTAACTTATCTTCTATTTTAAATTGGGAAGCTAGTGATTTAATTCTTTTTAATTATCTTAACTTTTGTATTTGTAGATTTTTTAATTTTGGCTATTCACCGCTCTGAGTCCCTTCTGGGAGAAGGGCGGTATACAAATTAAATAAATAAATAAATAAATAATAAAATCTATCTTATCTTGCCCCCCCTCTCCCACTCCCTCTCCCTCCATCTCTGTCTCTCCCTCCATCTCTCCCTCCATCTCTCTCTTTCTCTCTCTCTCTCTCTCTCTCTCATTAAGTTGGGGATGTACCATCCTTCCTCTCTCTCAATGCAAATTATTCGGTGTAGTCTGAAAAACTTTCCACTTTTCATCAGTTTCTTCCCCATTCATCAAGAGCGCTTCGCTTTCAGTGTTCTATTATTAAAGGCGTAAAAGAGAAATTATTTCAGCCACACAACCACGCAGATGCACACACACGCACACACACAAGCCCTGCTTTAAATCAATTTGCTCCATGCTAGCAATTAGATTGCATGGCTAATTTATTCAGACAACAAATCTAAGATTTGACAACAGATCACTAATCAATCCACAAGAGCTCTGCTGACGGTCCAGCTATTTTTAGATAATCCCCAAAGAAGCAAGGAGAATAGCTTCACAGCAACCAACATCACTTAATATAGCCACGGAGACTCCTGTGTGGTCAGGGTTTTGTGTGTTTGTTTGTTTCTGTGTGTGTGTGTGTGTGTGTGTGTGTGTGTGTGTGGTTGACTAAGTTTATTCATTCATTTGACAGCAGGCTCTGACACCGTAACAATTTCATCAGCTTTCTACTTTGTTTTTCAAATTTGGTACGGTTTGGTCAAATGTCTTCCTGAACTCTTTCTCATTTGGCCTCCTCCAGAGAAGAAAAATTTGATGAATTTCTGGTGGACGCAGCATGAAAATTCTTAAAATTTCTTTAATGAGTAAGTGAGGGGAGTTACCTGATTTATTTAATTCTATGACTTCTGTCTCATCCGATTCCATAGATTCTCAGCAGCTCCCAAACGGGAAGAAATATTGAAGACAAAGATCTCAAACTCTCCATCCCATCAGTGTTGTTGTTAATCGTGAAGTTGTGTCCGACCCATCGCGACTCCATGGAAAATGTTCCTCCAGGCCCTCCTGTCCTCTACCATCCCCCGGAGTCCATTTAAGCTGATGCCTACTGCTTCAGTGACTCCATCCAGCCACCTCGTTCTCTGACATCCCCTTCTTCTTTTGCCCTCCATCGTTCCCAGCATTAGGCTCTTCTCCAGTGAATCACTGGAGAAGATCCCGTCATTAGGTCTATCAAAATTATCCAGATGGATCTTGACAGACTTGAACCCTGGGCCCTATCTAACAAAATGAAATTCAATGTAAAGAAAAGTAAAGTCTTACACTGAGGCAAGAAAAACCAAAAGGACACATACAGACTGGGTGAAACCAGGCTTAATAGCAGTAACTGTGAGAGGGATCTTGGAGTCTTAGTGGACAACCAGTTAAATATGAGCCAGCAGTGTGCAGCAGCAGCCAAAAAAGCCAACTCAATCCTAAATTGCATTAACAGAGGGAAACAATCAAGATCAAGGGAGGTACTAATACCACTCTATAAAGCCTTAGTAAGGCCACACCTGGAATCCTGCATCCAGTTTTGGTCACCAGGATCTAAAAACAGATGCTGAGACTCTAGAAAGAGTGCAGAGAAGAGCAACAAAGAGGATGACGAGACTGGAGGCTAAAACATACGAAGAACCGTTGCAGGAACTGGGCCTGGCTAGTCTAGGGAAGAGAAGGACCAGGGGAGACAGGATAAGAGTCTTCCAATATTGGAGGGGCTGCCACAGAGAGGAGAAAGGGGGTCAAGCTCTTTTCCAAAGCATCTGAAGGCCAGACAAGGAATAATGGATGGAAACTGATCAAGGAAAGATTCAATCTGGAAATAAGGAGGAATTTCTGACAGTGAGAGCAATCAATTGATGGAACAGAAGTTGCCTTCAGAAGTTGTGGGAGCTTCATCCCTGGAGGCTTTCAGGAAGAGCCTGGACTGCCATCTGTTAGAAATGGTGTAGGGTCTCCTGCTTGAGCTGGGGGTTGGACTAGATGACCTACAAGGTCCCTTCCCATTCTGTTAATCTGTTAAAATGACTGTTCAGATTAAAAAAAAGAACAGTTATCATCTTTTAAAAATCAGAATTAAGAATGTCGCTGAGCAACAAGCACCACAACTTATACGAAAGAGGTGTATTTTGACAGGCCTGTGAAATTTGAGAGTCCACTTAGATATCAGGGGTAGGCCATTTCTGAAGAATCCGGAAGGCAAATTTCGGTGCACTTTTAGATCCTTTCGACTCCGAATCAGGTTTCATGGAGTCACTGGGTTGAGATGGGTGGCTTTTACAAATCGAATAAAGAAATGAATCACAGAAATAGATGAATATGGCTTGACTTTTAAGTATGTGAAGAACGGTAAAGTCAGCCTTTCTTCTCATTCTATTAATGAAACCCTTGGACTTCTTTCCCGCAAACTTGGACCATCCAGATCAGACTTTAGTCTAGAGTGTTCAATCAATCAGTCAATCAATCAATCAATCAATCAATCAGAATAAAGCTGGAAGGGAACTTAGAAGTTTTTACAGATTAACAGAGTTGGAAGTCACCTTGTAGGTCATCTAATCTGATCCCCTGCTCAAACAGGAGACTCTACACCATGTCAGACAAATGGTTGTCCTTAAAAAAACTCCAGTGATGGAGCACCCACAATTTCTGGAGGCAAGTTCTTCCACTGGTTAATTGTCCTCCCTGTGAGGAAATTTCTCCTTAGTTCTAGGCTGCTTCTCTCCTTTTTTTTTTTTTTTTAATTTGATTTATATGCCGCCCTTCTCCGAAGACTCAGGGCGGCTTACAATGTGCTCAGCAATAGCCTTCATCCTTTTGTATATTTTATACAAAGTCAGCTTATTGCCCCCACAAACTGGGTCCTCATTTCACCTACCTTAGAAAGGATGGAAGGCTGAGTCAACCTTGAGCCTTGGCGAGATTCGAACTCTGCAGTAATTGCAGGCAGCTGGTCTTAATAAGCTTAATAACAGGGTGCCTTAAACCCCTGTACTACCAGTTTTGGTCACCACACTATAAAAAACATGTTGAGACTCTAGAAAAAGTGCAGAGAAGAGCAACCAAGATGATGAGGGGACTGGAGGCTAAAACATACGATGAACGGTTGCAGGAACTGTCTAGTGACTGTCTAGTCTCCTCTTGAAAAGTGATGGCGCACCCACGATTTCTGGTGGCAAGCTGTTCCACTGGTTAATTGTCCTTCCTGTTAAGAAGTTTCTCCTTAATTCCAGGTTGCTTCTCTCCTTGATTAGTTCCCATCCATTACTTTTTGTTCTGCCTTCTGGTGCTTTGGAGAATAGGCTGACTCCCTCTTCTTCTTTGTAGCAAACCCTGAGATATCGAGCAAAAATGGTGGAAAAGGTGCCTCCTGAATAATTTATATTTACTTGAACGCAAAGAGTTCAACGCTGTGACAAAGGAAAGCAATATGACGGAGGAGGTGTGTGTAGGGAAAGTGTTGTCAAAAGAAGGGGAAAGCGAGGAATTGAGGTTCGTTCCGACAGCTAGTTCTCTCTCCTTATCTCCAAAAATGAGACTGGAAATAAAGAAAGGAAAGTTGTTATGGTAAAATTGGATGTTTCTCTCTCTGTCGCTCTCCCTCCCTTCACCCCAACCTATTTGTATGACCTTCTGGAAGTAAATAAGCCCTTGGAAGACATAATTAGAAAAAATCTTTACAGCGGTACCCTATTATTGCTGCTCTTTTTAGAGCACAGCTTAAACCACTATCAATACAGTAGCAGCAGCAGCAGCAGCAGCAGCAGGAGGAGGAGGAGGAGGAGGAGGAGGAGGAGGAGGAGGAGGAGGAGGAGGAGGAGGAGGAGGAAGAAGAAGAAAAATATCCATGCTGCCAAACAATTTGGGCCAAACTATATAAGTTATAAAACTTCTATAAAACCTCTATGAAAAAAGCTTTGAAATTTTCATTTTCTTTCTTTCTTTCCTTCATTCCTTCCTTCCTTCCTTCCTTCCTCCTTCCCTCTCTCTCTTCCTCTCTCCTCCCTCCCTTTTTACCTTCCCTTCTCATCCTCCTTCTCTCCCTCCTTCTCTTCTCTTCTCTTCTCTTCTCTTCTCTTCTCTTCTCTTCTCTTCTCCTCTCCTCTCCTCTCCTCTCCTGTCCTCTCCTCTTCCCTTCCCTTCCCCATCTATTTATTTCTCTTCTCTTCTCTTCTCTTCTCTTCTCTTCTCTTCTCTTCTCTTCTCTTCTCTTCTCTTCTCTTCTCTTCTCTTCTCTCTCCTCTTCCCTTCCCCATCTATTTATTTCTCTTCTCTTCTCTTCTCTTCTCTTCTCTTCTCTTCTCTTCTCTTCTCTTCTCTTCTCTTCTCTTCTCTTCTCTTCTCTTCTCTTCTCTTCTCTTCTCTCCACTCCACTCCACTCCACTCCACTCCACTCCTTCCTGTGTCCCTTCTTCCCTCCCTCCCTCCCTTCCTTCATTTCTTCCCATTCCTAGGGGACTCCTGTGGGCTACATGTAATGGCAGAGGACAGAGCCAAGAATGAATGAATGAAGGGACAAATTGAAAACACAACCAGGTGAGACCCTTTTCCAATTTTCCAACACATTTTCCTCACTTGTCATCTATTTTCTCCTCCCATTCTTCCTTCCCTTCCTCCCCATGCAGCAGATAACAAGCGACCTCCTCTTGAGTCACAGCCTTTACCTTTCCATCCAGCAACTGCTTTTGGGGGTTGGACCAGAAGACCTCCAAGGTCCCTTCTAACTGTGTGATTCTGTTATCCTTTGAACCCTGTATTCTTCCACCTAGCATTTAATCCCCTAAACTCCTCACCACCGCCCTGGTACAGAGACAAGGCCCTAACTAGGAATATTCCAAAGGTTAGGGTTGGGTTCTACTTACCTTTACTACTGGTTCACAATGGGAGGGTGCACGATCATCAATTATGATGTCTGGACGGTGTTCTGTCCCCGTACCCCACATGCACCCCCACAGACGGCCCGGAGTTAATAAGCCACACGACAAAACTCTTTGATGATAAAGCTGGCAGCAACCCAGTGGCTAGCTGCCAATTCAGACTTTACTCACACAAAACAAAGATTAGACTGCCAGCATTCCGATAAAACAGGCAGAGTGTCAACAATACAAGGATTAATCCAAATGCAGTCCGATAAAGCAGGCAAAGTCCAGTAACACAGAGATCATGGAGTATTTTTTTTTTAAATTTGATTTATATGCTGCCCTTCTCCAGAGACTCAGGGCGGCTTACAGTGCGTTAAGCAATAGCCTTCATACTTTTGTATATTTATACAAAGCTTATTGCCCCCACAAACTGGGTCTATTTCCAGTTTTTGCTCGTCAGAAACTGAACCGGCCACCACACCCACATTTATACCCTGTGGGGTGTGGTCCAGTGACTCAGCTAATCTCTGGCATGCCTTCCCTTCTGCTGTGCACGCTTCTCCCTGCGCCTCTGTCGCGGGTCCAGCCAGCACTTATCTCCTTCGTTGCTGTTCACCTGTGGCTGTGGGGACGTGCTTGGCTCTGGGCCTATCTTTTGGCCTTCGGTGTCCTCTGGAGGCATTGCCAGAGAGGAGGGTCCTGAAGAGGGAGGCCTTGCCAACTCCTCTCCCTCACTCTCAGAGTCTGCATCTGTCGATAGCCCAGGCTCAGGCAATGGAGCCACAACAGAGGGGTGGGCGGAGCCTCCTGCTGCTTTTACTACCAGTTCTAAAGAACTGGACAGAACCGGGAGCAACCCACCACTGCCAAAGGTGCTTTTATTTTCAGGAGGCAACTGGACTTTCCTTGTTTTTTCTTTTGAAGACGTTTCACTTCTCCAGCACTGACTTGGATGGTGGGGGAATGGAAGGATTTATATTCCTTGCAGACAGCTGGTCATTTGCATCCTTTTAGAGGGTGGTTGAAGCACTTGGAGCAAGGGTGGTTATTCACTTACCTTCGCTACCGGTTTGCAAATGTGAGCATGCAGAGGGCATCCAAAACATGGATAAATGGGGGTGGGTGGGCGGAGCCTCCCGCCACCACCATTAGCAGTTTGCCCAAACCGGATAGAGCCAGCTGAATACTATCACTGACTTGGAGGCTTATCTGTGTCCTGAGGGTCACCTGAGTAAGGCAAATAATTGCTGTAGTCTGCAATTTTTGGACCCAGGACACAGATAAACCTCCAAGTGGCCTCAACGACCCTCTAAAAAGGATGCAAATGACCAGCTGTCTGCAAGGAATATCAATCCTTCCATGCCGCTCCATCCAGTCAGAGCTGAAGAAGCTTCTCAGATGAGAAGCGAAACGTCTTCAGAAGAAAAAACAAGAAAGTCCAGTTGCCTGCAAGGAATATTTATTTGTTTTATTTATTTATTTATTGGTCAACAAGTACACGGAAACAAGTAACAGTATAGACCTAGACATGGACACATGAAAAAAAAATTGGCACAAATGAAAGGATATAAATTTCCGCCGTGCCCTCAAAACCCTGATGTTCCAACAAGCGGGGCTAAAATATGAACCTGTGAATGTTTTTAAAATGTTATCTAATTTTAGGTTCTATTTAATTGGGCCAAACTATGTTATAATAATAATTTTAATTAGCAATTTTATGATGTTTGTGTATCTATATTTTTCTTGACTGTACACCGCCTTGAGTCCTACGGGAGAAAGGCGGTATAGAAATAATAAATAAATAAATAAATAAATAAATAAATAAATAAATAAATAAATAAGCAAAACATAACCATAAGTACATGAAATGAGTACATATAAATGGGGACAGTAGGACAGGGACGGTAGGCACACTGGTGCGCTTATGCACGCCCCCTTAGGGACCTCTTAAGAAACGTGAAAGATCCACGGTAGTGTTAGGTTTAAGGTAAAAGGTATGGGGGTTAGAGAAACTAACAACAGGATGAAATACACTGCTCAAAAAAATAAAGGGAACACAAGCAGAAGACATCCGAGATCGGAATGAATGAAATAGCCTTATTAAATACTTTGTTCGTTACATACAGTAGTTTTGTGTTCCCTTTAGTTGTTTGAGCAGTGTATAAACTACTGTATGTAAAGAACAAAGTATTTAATAAGGCTATTTCATTCATGCAGATCTTGGATGTCTTCTGCTTATGTTCCCTTTATTTTTTTGAGCAGTATATAAATCCTTCCATTCCATACCATCCAGTCAGAGCTGAAGAAGCTTCTCGGATGAGAAGCGAAATGTCTTCAGAAGAAAAAACAAGAAAGTCCAGTTGCCTCCTGAGAAAGCACCTTTGGGACAACTATGACCTGGATGACTGAGAATCTCTACAGACTTTTAGCTATGCAATTTGGGATGGACACCCTTGGAATGGTGTGAGAGTAAGGATGGATTTCCAGAGAAAAAAATTGCAGATTACAGGAACCATTTGCACCACTCAGGTGGACCTGAGGTCACAGATAAACCTCCAAGTGCTTCAACGACCCTCTAAAAGAATACAAATGACCAGCTGTCTGCAAGGAATATCAATCCTTCCATGCCGCTCCATCCAGTCAGAGCTGACGAAGCTTCTCGGATGAGAAGCGAAATGTCTTCAGAAGAAAAAACAAGAAAGTCCAGTTGCCTCTTGAAAAAGCACTTTTGGGACAACCATGACTCGGATGACCGAGAATCTCTACAGGCAACTAGAGAATAGCACTAAATCCACCCTTAGAAGGACGTTCAGCCTCACCAAGTGTCTGACACAACAGAAGCTCCTCTCTCTGCTCCACAAGAGGGGTTGGTTCGGGCTCTTATTGTCGATATTGTGTGTTTATATATTAGGAGGCTGGAGGCTGGCTGCGTCGATAATTAAGTGCCTTTTCAGAAAGTTAAAATGTTTACCCATTCCCCAGGGAACGTTTTCGTAAAGAGAAGATGTTTAAAAAGTAAAGGAGCTTGGTGACAGCTTCGATGACTACTTAGGTTGTCAAACTGATGCGAAGGCAATTCGGCTGAAGCCAGCCGGGGAAAAACAAGCGCGAAATGTTTATGCAAAAAGACTGTCAAATAATGGGACCGCCGTGACAGAAGCTCCAAGCAGCATCTTTGTGCCTCAATTATTATTATTGGGGACTCTTTCTTTTTTTAAAAATGCCTGTAATTGAAGGGAATGGGAGGCTGTGAGCTGCTTATATGGTGCTGGCACAATGGGACCTGGGTTTTTTTCCCCCTTCCCGATGACTTGGGGATAATGTAAACAGAGATTATTGTGTGTGTGTGTGTGAGAGAGAGAGAGAGAGAGAATGAGAGAGAGAAAGAGAATAAGAGAAAAAGAGAGAGAGGAGAGAGATAGTGTCAGAGAGAGAGAGAAAGAGAGAGAGAAAAAATGAGAGAAATAGTGTGAGAGAGAGAAAGAGAGGGGGGAGAGAGAGAGAGAGAGAAGGAGAGAGAGGGAGAAGGAGAGAGAGGAAAAAAGAGAGGATAAGAGAGAGAGAAAGAGAAAGAGAGAGAGAGAAGAATGATGGTAGTGTTTGAAGCCACAGGAGACTGTTTAAGGCAATGAGTGTGCATTTGGTGCGGTGGGAAGGATGAGCTGGCAATTAATTCATGATGCGCTTCCAATTCTACAACCATGCACAATGCTGTGTGCAGCTTAAAAATAGGTATGTTGCTAAGATTCATGTTGAGCTGCTTTGGTTACTAGCACGGTCTTCAAGGTTTGCGGCAAAAGTATGCATTATTCTCCGTGTCAGGCCTGTCCCAGCTTGGGTATTTAGGAAAGAAAGACCCCATATTGTTGTGAAAAGTATACTTTTACTAAAGCCAGGTGGTGTGGGAAAAGCCAGATCTGAGGATTCCTGCACAAAGCTGATATTTCCCCCTTTTTTTCCAGGCCCTCTCCCCCCAGGTCATCTTGCCAGTGTCCAATAAAGTTCAAATTGGTTGTTTTGGTGGGCGTTCATATTCCATTCCCATGCCTGTGACCTTGGATCATTACTCTGCTTAATTTCAAAAAAGTGGAACTATCCATTCTCAAAGGATCTTTTCCAGAAATCATCTGTAAAGCATTGTGTTCAGAACTGCCTACACTTCCTCCCCACCCCGACACACACATTGACACATCTCAAAAGGTTTAGAAACAGCATGGAAAAGGTTTCTTTAGATCTCCACCCACAGCAATTGGTCGATGATGAAATAATTATCCTTGAACTCCAAAGCTTAAAGAATCCGATTCAAAGAAATGAGTTCTTTACATATATATGCACAATGTACTGACTAATAGCCAAAGTACTGTGATTTGTTTCAACAAAGGGGACATTGGATTTGAAGAAATGTGTAAACCTGTTGGAGGTTTCAAGCATTAACTGCATGGGATGGGATCAGGGTTACTGTTGTGGCCGTACGTGGCCTGTGCAGCTAGTAGCTGATTCCGACAGCGAGGAGGCTGGTGTGGTGCTGCGCCAGCAGCCTGTGCAGCTGGCACTCGAGTCAGACAATGAGGAGGCTGGAGAAGATGTGGTGCCAGAGGCAGGGATTCAGCCAGGGCCTTCAGAACCTCCAGAAGCTCCCATAAGTGAAGAGGAAGAAGAGGAGGAGCCTCCTCTCGATGCACGGGCGCGCAGAGCTGCCAAAAGGCAGGAGTGGCTCCTCAGGAGGAGGTCTCCTTGAGAGTAAGGCTTGGAGCTAATTGGCCACTCCCTTAACCTATTTAAGGAGGAACACCAACTGAAGCAATTTGCAGGGAACAACTTCGTTCACTCTCCTTCGCGTCTTGATCTTAGTTCTTTGCAAATTGCTTCTGGGCTTTCTGCCAACCATAGTAAGATTAAGATTATTTATTCTTTGGATTCTTGCAGGCTGTTAAGAAAGTTAATTAACAGCCTTTGTTTGGAAAAAAAAACCCTGATTTTATTTTAGTAAACTAAGGTTTGTACAGACTTAGTGTGTGCTGCGTTCTTTGGGGTCCGTAGCTGGGGCAAAACAGGTTACCATCCTAGATGTGACAAGAGACCCATAGGACCCATAGTATGTCAGATTATCCAGTAGTTACAAGTCTCGAGGAAAGCTCCAGGATGAAGGTTGCTCCAATGAAGTTCTCCAGGGTGTTGATCATCTTGTGTTCTACCTATTCCTAACAATATGGACCTCTCTTTTCTTGGAATTTACATGGTCTGTCAATTCTGGTAGCCATATTTCAAACCAGAATTCCAAATACTCTTGAAGAACATCTCTACAGAAAGGACATTATCCGAACACCACATCATACCTAGATTCTGTTTGACTCTCCATCCTCAATAATTGTAGAGATGAGATGCACACAACTGTAGGCAGGGGCAAGGTTGCTGTCTTCCCAGTCCTGGAGAAGACATGGGAAAGGACTACAAGTGTAGCATCTCACTAGGTCAACCAACTGCATCCCAGCTGATGGCACCAGAGGTTTTTCAACTTGGCTCCCATCTAGTGGACATCTCTATGGTTTCAGCTATTTTTTTTTTAATAGCTCTAATATTTCACAGGATGCTTTTTCAATGTTGAAGCAATAAAGGTGTGTGTGTGTGAGTGAGTGTGTGTGTGTGTGTGTGTGAGAGAGAGAGAGAGAGAGAGAACCAACTAGAGAAAATCTAGGTCCACTGATCATCGTAGTAAGAGCATGACTTAGCGAGAGGTCTTTCTGCAGTATTGTGGCAGGAAGAAACTAATGAAAGCACAAACTGTAGAAAGAGGAAAGGAAGGTGAGGGATGAGAGGGAGGGAGGGACAGAAAGGGAGAGGGAGAGTGGGAAAGCGATGGAGAGTGGGGAGAGACAGAGAGGGATGGGAGGGGGAGTGAGGGAGAGGGTAGGAGAGAGGGTGAGAGGGAAGGCGAGAGATGTGGAGAGGGCAGGAGAGAGGGAGGGAGAGAATGGAGAGGTGGAGGGAGAGAGGAAGGGAGAGGATGAGGATAGGGAGGGAGAGAGGGATGGGGTGGGGGAAGGAGAGAAAGTGGAAGAGAGGGAAGGGAGAGAGTCTGGGAAAGAAGGAGGGAGGGAGGGAGAGAGAGATAGAGAAGGGGAGAGACAAAGAGGGATGGGAGAGGGAGGAAGAATGAGGGAGGGAGAGACGGGGAGAGAGATGAGGGAGAGAGGGAGGGAGAGAGAGATGGGGTGGGGGAAAGAGAGAAAGGGGAGGAGAGGGAGAGGAGAGAGGCTGGGAAAGAAGGAAGGAGGGAGAGAGGGAGGGAGGGGAAGAGGAGGAGGAGAGGGGGAGAGACAAGCCCCATTGTGACTGTATAAGAAAACCATTCTTCAAAACATAAAATAGCATCACAAAGGAGCTGGATTTTTTTTCTGCAAAGCAACAGCGTTGAAATGTATCCCTGGCATTAATAATCACACTGCCCGCAATCAATTACACCTCAAGAATAATGCCACACTTGATTTCACAATGTTTGTACAATGAAATCAAGTGCAGCTTTGTTAGCTCGCTCCTTTCCCCTATAACACAAAATCCTTCGCTGACGCCTTGGGTTTTTAATACATTTCTGCTCCAGCGAGGATTTCTTTTCTGCCGGTTTTTTTTTTTTCTCCCCCTTCTGTGCAGAAGACAGGATGTGATAAAACAATAGGAAGAACTTGTCGGCATCCTGGAATCATTAACATCGCTCAGGATGGGCCTCCCATGGTTAGGGTGGCAAAATGAGAGTCGGAGATTTTCCCATGGAAGTCGAAGTCTTTATTTTGTAGGATTCCCACGTCCCTACAGAATAGAGGTGAAGATTTCATCTCTTCCTTTGTGACTGTGTTGTGAATTCTTTTTTCTTTCTTTTTTTTTTTTACAAATAAGCTTCTGAAGTGTGGAGTCTCTCTGAGGTTGGTGGTTTTCTTGTAGATGTTTCTACAAGACAAGATGTTCTACAAGATGTTTCTATATGACTATCAGTATAGTTTTGGTAAACATCAACAGGGTGATAGAAAAACAGATTGTGCCAAACCAATCTAATTTCATTCTTTGACAGAGTGTCTAAATTAATCGACCAGTGAAATACTGTGGACATAGTATACTTAGATTTCAGCAAGGTTGTTGTGGCCTGTCCAGCAGCCGAATCAGAAGAGGAGGAGGAGGCGTGAGAGTCAGGGTCAGCATCAAGGTAACCTGAGAGCTCGGAGGAGGAAGAGGGAATGGAGCTGGCAGAGAGAGAGAGACAGAGACAGAGCCTGGACCATCCATCAGCCCTCAGATAGAGAGTCAACAGCCCCAAGGTCTATAGGTAGCTGATGAGGAGGAGGAGGAACAGCTGGGTCCAGTGCCTGACGCGCAGATGAGCAGAAGGCAGAGGAGAGGAGAGCAGTGGAAATCTATGGGCCAGTTCTTGGGACAGAAGAGCCACCGCTGCTAACGAAGCCCCACCCTAGCTCTGGGGATAAAAAGGGGGCAGAGATGAATAGGTGTGGCAGACAACTATTCATCTTCCGGCCAGATGGACTTGTTAGCCTGTGAGGGAAACTTTTGGTCGGGGCTGTCGGCATTCCTAATAAAGGAATCTTTTGAGTTCACGTCAGAGGGTTTGTCGTGTTTGGGGAGCTGGGTCAGAACAAAGGCATTTGACAAAGTAGAATACAACCTGCTTCTTGGTAAGCTAGAAAAAATGTGGGATAGACAATATCACCAACAGATGGATTTGTAACTGGCTGGCAAACCATACTCAACGAGTAGTCCTTAATGGTGCATCTACATGGAGAGAAGTAAGCAGTGGGGTGCCACAAGGTCCCGTCTCAGCCCCAGTACTCTTCGATATCTTCACAAATGACTTAGATGAAGGAATAGAAGGGGAACTCATCAAATTTGCAGATGACACTAAGCTGACCAGAATAGCCAACAGCCCCGAAGTCAAGCTCAGGATCCCAAAAGATCTTGACAGACTTAAACAATGGGCCCTATCCAACAACGTGAAATTAAATATTTATTTATTTATTTATTTATTTATTTATTTATTCATTTATTTATTTATTTATTTACTTATTTATTTATTTATTTATTTATTTATTTATTTATTTATTTATTTATTTATTGGTTCGATTTATATGCCGCCCTTCTCCAGAGACTCAGGGCGGCTTACAATGCATTAAGCAATAGCCTTCATACTTTTGTATATACCTGCTTAGTAGGGCTTTCGCCCCCCCCCCCAAAGCGGTGTTCTTTTTTATACAAAGTCAGCTTATTACCCCCACAATCCGGGTCCTCATTTTACCTACCTCGGAAGGATGGAAGGCTGAGTCAACCTTGAGCCTGGTGAGATTTGAACTCGCAGAAATTGAAAGCAGCTGGCAGCTAAGTGCTATTTAACAGCACTTTAGTCTGCTGCACCACCAAGGCATGGAGAAAAGCAAGGTTTTACATCTACGTAGGAAAACCCAAAGGTACAAGTGCAGAGTAGACAAAACCTGGCTCAAAAACAGTAACTGTGAGAGGGACCTTGGAGTCCTAGTAGACGATCACGTCAACATGAGCCAGCCATGTGCGGCAGCAGCCAAAAAAGCTACTACAATCCTTGCTTGTATAAACATAGAATCAAAATCACATGAAGTATTTGTACCACTTTATCAAATCTTAGTAAGGCCACACCTGGAATCTGGCATTCAGTTTTGATCACCATCTTACAAAATAGATGTTGAGACTTTGGAAAAAGTTCAGAGAAGAGCGACTAAGATGATCAAAGGCCTGGAGACTAAAACATGCAAAGAACGGCTGCAGGAACTGGGTTTGGCTAGTCTAGAGAAAAGAAGAATTAGGGATGACATGATAGCAGTCTTCCAGTATTTGAGGGGCTGCCACAAAGAAGAGGGGGACAAATTATTCTACAAAGCACCAGAAGGCAAAACAAGAAACAATGAATGGAAACTAATCAAGGAGAGAAGCAACCTGGAATTAAGGAGAAACTTCCGAACAGTGAGGACAATTAACCAATGGAACAGCTTGCCTCCAGAAGTTGTGGATGCTCCATCACTGGTGGTTTTTAAGAAGAGACTGGACAGCCATTTGTCTGAAATGGTATAGGATCTCCTGCTTGAGAAGGGAGACTAGAAGACCTCCAAGGTCCCTTCCAGCTTTATTCTGATTGAATTGATTGAAGGAGGAAGAGGAGGAGGAAATGGATTTTGGAGTCCATGATGCTCTCTGAGCTTAGTTATTTTCTTGCAGACATTTCATTACCCAATTAGGTAACATCATCAGGTTTTCCGAAGCGTCTGAAGGTTGGAAAAACAGTGGTGTTACATACTGGAGATGGTGAGGCTATTACTCTGGTCTTCTTTGAGAACGCTAGGGATTTTTTCGCCATACAGTTTTCTTATTCACATTGTGATTACAGTAAGACCCAATAGGGTTTATTTGGGTTTTTTGCCAGAAAAAGGAAGAAAAATAGAGAAGAGAGTCTAACAATCAAAATAGGTACTCTGCTAGTGCGGTTGTCACCATAGAAGGTGATAGAGATCCTCAAATATTCCATCCGGTGCTGCATCACTGGAGGCTTTCAAAAGGTGTGAGATATCCACCTCAATTGTTGAACTTTTTTAAAAAAATACCTACGTCGTGAAGAAAGGACTCTACTAAGGAAGAGCAGGTCTACATATGCATATGTTTAAATTCAGACAATTTAAATCAAGTTTCTTTGGGCATAATACCTCCACCTAGCAACTTCCAAAGCCTGCTGTTTTCAATCATCTACCTTCAATCATCAATCTTCATCCCTGGATGAAGAGATTGACTTGCATGTCTTCAGCCATCACCGTGTGATTACGCTTCAATTTCCCTTGCTTTCTTCTTGGTGTGCCCTTGTATTGCCACTGGATGGCATGAGTTAGTTGTGAAGGAGTCATGCTTAGCAACTCAGTAATTAAAATGGGATGAAATCTAGACATTGGCAGGAAACCTGGCCCTTTAGGGAAGTGATTTTTTTTTCAAGCTGTCTTCCAAGATGCCACAGGATTTTTTTTTTTTCAATAGCTCATGGAGAGCTTTTCAAGACAAGGAAAGCAAGAATGAATGGGTTTTTCTGGAATATATTGGAGGTATCAAGATGGGTTTCTGGCAATAGGTTGAACACATCGAAAGGGAATTCTCTGGAATAGATTGGACCCTTGGAACGGTGTTCTTTGGGAAATGCTGGACACATCCGGATGGGTTTTTCTGGATGATGTTGGATGCATCAGGATGCAGTTCTCTGGATTATATTGGATGAGTTAGGATGGAGTTCCCTAGACCAGTGATGGTGAACCTTTTAGACACAAAGTGCCCAAACTATACGCGTGCATGCCCAAACTGAAAGTTGTGTGCATGAGTGCGTGCTTGTGCTGACATGCAACGTGCATGTGCATACATGCGCTCATGCATGCGTGGACATGTGTGCACGCATGCACGGACATAGAGCTCGCATGTGCAGACATGCAGGTTGCGCATCTCCCCAAGTGACTGAGACATGCCCAAGGGCCAGAAGACGCTCCAGCAAGAGTGAGGCGCTGGAGAATCAACCCTGGCCGCTTCTCCATCCCCCGCCATCGCCCTTACCTTCTCAGGCCAGGCGAGGAGTGACGGGGAGGGGAGGGCGAGGGGCGGGGCCAGCCAGTGGTGGGACAGGGAGCCGCAGCAGAGGGCCCAACGAGCTGCATGCGGCTCTGGAGCTGTGGGTTGCCGACACCCAGTCTATTCTAACCAGAAAGACTAGGAGTTACATGAAAGCTGTCTTCCGATATTTGAGGAGTTGTCACGGAGAAGAGTGGGTCAACCTATTCACCAAACCACCTGAGGGCAGGAAGATTATCAGACATCCAACTTGGAACTAAGGAGAAATTTCCTGACAGCGAGAACAATTAACCAGTGGAATGGCTTGTCTTCAGAAGTTGGGGGCTCCATCAGTGGAGGTTTTCAAGAAAAGATTAGACAGTCAGGTGTCCAGAATAGTGTAGAGTTTCCTGCTTGAGCAAGGGGTTGGACTAGAACAGGGGTCCCCAACTTTTCGGACCTCAGGGACCACTAAACTCATTATTTTGAATCCCGCGGACCACTAATATGATCTGCCTAATGACCAGCTGGGTGGGTGTGGCTAGGTGGTCATGTGATTGGGTGGGTGTGGCCAACTCAATGTCACTCACATCGAGGGGTGCCTCGATGGCCTCTACTTGCCCCTCCCCTCCCAGCCACTCCTTGCCTGCTCGCCAGGGCTCCTTAGGGCCCCAACAGGAAGCAGTTATTGGAGCTAAGCAGCCACCACGAGAAAGAGTTGGCAAAACAGCTGGCTAAGTTCAAATTGGATCTGACCGAGGAGGAGGCTCAGCAGAAGCACTTCACTCAGGACTAGGAGCATAGGCTTTCCAAGCAGAGGGAAGACCTGCGGGAGTACAAGGCCAGGTACCAGCGCCTGGAGGCTCAGCGGGCTGAGATGGTCAGCTAGTTCCAGGCCATGATGCAGTCCTACTGGAATGAGGCCCTCTGGCTCTTCGCCACCATTGGCACTTCCCTCCAGCCTTCACCCAAAGCCCCACACCAGGAGACCGAAGCAGACCCTGAGTCGGAATTTCTGCCCCCCTCTGACCCACACAAAAAGACCCCGAACGGGGAGACAGCAACACGAGCATTCATTGCATGTATCCCACCCGGGGCCCGTAGTTTGAGGACCCCTGATTTAGTGCAAAATAAAAAATGCAAATAATTTTTCTGCGGACCACCAAAATTTCCTTGTGGACAAATGGTGGTCCATGGACCACCAGTTGGTGCCTGCTGGACTAGAAGACCTCCAAGATCCCTTCCAACTCTGTTATCCTGTATTCCGAACTGCTCTTCATTTTATATGCTGCATGCATCATTACAAATTGGTTGGACCCTACATTTATAAATAATACAGAAGTAAGCAAATCAATCCGTCAGGAGAGGGGAGGGGTCTCTGTGGGAGATGCCTGATATTCATTTTCCCTCCCCCAATGTTGCGACAAGAAGCTAATGAGCCGTGAGCCTCTTGATATCATGAAGCTACTGTGCTGATCATCTCTCACAGTGGCTTTCTCTCATTGGCCTTGCTCAATGGGCTGGTGGAAATTAAACTTCCACCACAGCCCAGCCGACTCATTTGAAGAAACAATTTAACTCCGCAGGAGACGAGATCTCAAGGAAGAGAAAGGGGAACGGGTTGGGTTAAGAGGGAGCTTGAAATGCATGAATTGCAAGAAGTTGCGTTTCCCTGCCGATGAACAAATATTTTCTTTGACCGATTTCTAGGTGAAAGGAAGGATGAACGAATGCTTGGCTCTTTATGATATTGGGCAGGTAGATCAGCTTCCTAGGTATAGCTCCATAAAGGTAAAGGTGAAAGTTTCCCATGTCCAGTTGTGTCCGATTTGTTCTGACCCAGCTCCCTAAACAAGACAAACCCTCTGACGTGAACTCGAAAGATTCCTTTATTAGGAGTGCCGGCAACCCTGGCAAAAAGTTTATCTCAAAGGCTAACAATCTGTCCAGCTGGAAGGTGAATAGACACATCTATTCATCTCCACCCCCTGCCTTTTATCCCCAGAGCTAGGGTGGGGCCTCACTAGCAGTAATGGTTCTTCTTTCGCCAGGATCGGCCCACAGATTTCCACTGCTCTCCTCTCCTCTGCCTTCTGTGCGTCAGGCACTGGTCCCAGCTGTTCCTCCTCTTCCTCATCAGCCACCTCCAGACCTGGGGGCTGTTGACTCTCCATCTGAGGACTGATGGACAGCCCAGGCTCCGCCTCTGTCTCTCTCTCTGACAGCCACATTCCCATATCCCCCTGGGAGCTCTCAGGTTACCTTGATGCTGACCCTGACTCCCACACCTCCTCTTCCTCCTCTGATTCAGCTGCTGGAAGGTCCAGTCACTGACAGGCCACAACATGATTCTAGTGGGCAGTGCTCATCTCTGTTTCTTAGCCGAGGGGGCCAACATTGTCTGAAGACACTTCGGTAGTCATGTGGCCAAGATGACTGTACACCGAAGTGCATGGACTGCTGTTACCTTCCCACCGAAGTGATACCTATTTATCTAATTGCATTTTCATGCTTTTGAACTGCTAGGTGGGCAGGAGCTGCGGCGAGTAATGGGAACTCACCCCATCGCACGGAGCTCAGGTCTCGAATCTGGGCTGTCAGCTAGAAAGCTGACAAGCTCAGTGTCTTTAACCACTGAGGCATTGCGCCCTCCCAAAAGCATGATACCTGGGGCCGATATAATTTCACATTAAGCCCCTCCCTCCCATCAATTTTCCTTCTGAGAGATCAGTTTTGGTTTAATTGTCTTTTCCTCGTAGAAGCGAACCTTCCCTTTTGACGAAAAGCTCATTCAATCTTGCCTCCTCTCTTGGTGTAAGAAAAGCCATCAGTGACCATTGTTCAATCAGACACAACCATCTAGGGATGACTTGTCATGGGGCCAGCCCCATCACCAACCATGGAGAAGGTTGCTCCATGCCTCCAGCATAGCTGGACAGCTGATCAGGTCAGAAGAAGAGGTTGGTGGTCCTTCAACTCAGCCCATGCCCTACCTTATTTATTTATTATTATTATTCATTAATCAAATTTCTATACCGCCCTACTCCCGAAGGACTCAGGGTGGTGAACAGCCAAGATAAAATACAGATAATACAAATATTTAAAAAATCCCTTAAAATTATTAAATATTTTGGTCGAAACACAGATTAAAACACCCAATTTATAAAATCATGAATTAAAAATTTAAAAGAGGAGAGTTAGACCAGGCCAGCCTGCTGAAATAAAAAAGTTTTGAGAGCACGACGAAACGTGCGCAGGTCCGGGATCCTCCGTATCTCCCCCTGGGGGCCGCGAGTTGACACTGTTTGGCCGACGTCACCCTGAGGAGCCCCTCTCTAAGGGAGCGAACTGGTCGGTGAGAGGCTATTGGTAGCAGAAGGCGGTCTCGTAAATACCCCGGTCCGATGCCATGGACCGCTCTAAAGGTGGTAACCAAAACCTTGAAGCGCACCCGGAAGACCACCGGGAGCCAGTGCAGCTCGTGCAGGAGGGGGGTCACATGAGAGCGCCACATCACTCCCGTCACCACCCGCGCGGCCGCATTCTGGACCAGCTGGAGCCTCCGGGTGCTCCTCAAGGGGAGCCCCATGTAGAGAGCATTGCAGTAGTCCAGGCGGGAAGTAATGAGAGCATGAGTGACCGTATTTAACGAGTCCCGAGTAGAAAGTGTTCTGTGTGAAGCAGTGGTAAAATCCTCTACGAGTCGCCACTGGTTCGCTGCAAGTGCATGCGCAATGCACACCAGATGCACACTGCGCATGCATTCACATACCACACCAGATGCACGGTTTTGGATTTCCTGCTCTTTTTTTTTTTTACTTTTTAAAGCATTTTTAACTACTGGTTCCGGTTTTAACTACCGGAGAACCGGTAGTAAAAAAAAATGCTTTAAAAAGTTTTTTTTAAAAAGTTCCAAAGATCAGCTGTGCGACGCACGATCATCGGAACTTTTTTTTTTTTAAAGCATTTTTTTTTACTACCGGTTCGGGTGAACCGGCCTAAACTGGTAGCATTTCACCCCTGGTGTGAAGGCAACCTAGGTGGGACAAGAGTTTGAAGGTCTCCTCCCTTGTTGGCACCCAAGCTTCATCTGAATGGCTTGAGTGGACTGGGGTGATGACCTATGTCCGCCTAACTAAGCGGCAAATGCAACAAAGCTCCCAAAAAACGTCAGAATCCTGCTGTCTTTTTTTGGGGGGGGGATCCACATTTGTTCTTAGATTGAAGCAGAAAAAAATTGGAGAAGTTCAGAAAAAAGAGGTTGCTAACTTCAATAAAATGGTTTTCTCTGAATGGTGGTAGCGGGTGACCCTTAATTTGCCTCCCTTCCAAAGAGAGCCAAGAACATCAAGGAGCCATTTACATACCATTCTTGCAAGAATCATACAAAATGTGTGCACTCATCCCACTGAATTACAGGCACTTTGGTAGATTTTACATCCTCTGGCTTTTCTGTCTATTAATCATAATTCAGCACGGTATTTGTTTCAGATAGAAGACAGAAGTCTGCTTTCCATCCTCCTCCCTTCTCTCTCTTCCCCCTCTCTGTCCCTCTCTCAATCTCTCCCCCTACCCCTCTCTCATTCTCTCTCCCCCTCTCTCCCCCTCTCTCATTCTCTCCCTCTCTCTCCCTCTCATTCTCTCCCCTTTCTCATTCTCTCTCTCCCCCTCTCCCCCTCTCTCTCATTTTCTCTGTCTCCCCTCTCTCTCCCCCTCTCACTCTCTCTCCCCTCTCTTCCTTTCTCTCATTCTCTCCCACCCTCTCTCTTCCCTCTCTCCCCCTCTCAATCTCTCCCCTTTCTCATTCTCTCTCTCCCTCTCTCCCCTCTCTCATTCTCTCTTCCCTTCTCTCATTCTCTCTTCCCTTCTCTCTCCCCCTCTCTTCCCTTCTCTCATTCTCTCCCCCTCTCTTCCCTCTCTCCCCCTCTCAATCTCTCCCCTTTCTCATTCTCTCTCCCCTCTCTCTCATTCTCTCTCCCCTCTCTCTCATTCTCTTCCCCCTCTCTCTTCCCCCTCTGTCCCTCTCTCAATCTCTCCTCCTACCCCTCTCTCATTCTCTCTCCCCATCTCAGTCTCTCTCTTTCCCCCTCTCTCCCCTCTCTTAATCTCTCCTCTTTCTCATTCTCTCTACCCCCTCTCTCCCCTCTCTCTCATTTTCTCTCTCTCTCCCCCTCTCCCCCTCTCCCCTCTCTCACATTCTCTTTTCCCGCCTCCCCCTCTCATTCTCTCTCTCCCCTCTCTTCCCCCTCTCTCCCCCTCTCAATCTCTCCCCTTTCTCATTCTCTCTCCCCCTCTCTCCCCCTCTCTCATTCTCTCTCTCCCCCTCTCTCCCCCTCTCATTCTCTCTCTCCCCTCTCTTCCCCCTCTCTCCCCCACTCACTCTCCCCTTTCTCAGTCTCTCTCCCCCTCTCAGTCTCTCTCTCCCCTCTCTCCCCCTCTCCCTCTCTCACCTCTCTCGCATTCTCTCTCTCTTCCCCCCTCTCCCCCTCTCTCATTCTCTCTCACCCTTTCTCTCCTCTCTCTCATTCTCTCTCTCCCTTCTCTCCCTCTTCTCTCAATCTCTCTCTCCCTCCCTCCCCCCCCCTCTCTCCCCTCTCTCCCCCCCCACTCAACATTTCCTAAGCACAAAGCTTGACTGAAATATGAACAATGCAAATACTTTGGTGCCTTGCCTGGGAATAACAGTAGCGGTTTCGCTTGAAAAATCTCTTTGTGTCGCCAGAATTACAGCACAGAAAAAAGGCAAGGGAGTGCATGGGACACAAAGCGGATGAATGTTTCAGGTGCAGGCACAAAGCCATTCAGCTCTGCAATGGAGGGCCCCAAGATGGAGGCTGGGAAACGCTCACACAAAGCTCAGATTTGAAAGAAAACCCAGAGGCAGGAAAGGAGAGGAGCCTCGTACTTCCTCCGGGCAAACATTTGGGGAACCATCAAGTGGTATGATAGCTGTAAACCCTGCTCCCTTCTAGCACTGATGATGTTGCCTAGTTGGGTAATGAAATGTCAGCAATAAAACAACCAAGCTTAAAGAGAACCAAGGACCCCAGAATCCATTTCCTCCTCCTCTTCCTTCTCCTCCTCTCCTTCTCCATCTTTTGTGCAAACAGGACACATACAATTTTGCATACAAAATTGTATGCAGCAATGTTTTATCTGTAAATGACTTTTTTTCTGTTTTAATTGCAACAATACGTGTGTGAACAACCGCTTTAAACTCAGTGTAAATCGTTCTAAACTTGACTGTAAAAAAAAATACGATTTTTGTAATAGAGTTGTCAAAGTCCAGAATGCTCTGCTGGATTCAGTTGACTCGGCTACAAATTTTTACAGTTTTAGTCACAAATTGACTTCCGTGGACCTCACTTCATCCTTAAGAGGTCCGTAGAGGGGGTGTGCACAAGTGCATTAACATGCCTATCGTCCCTGTCGTTGTATTTTAATATTATTCCTGTTTTCGTTTTTGTTTGACAAATTACAATAAATAAGATAATAAGATAAGATAAGATAAGATAAGATAAGATAAGATAAGATAAGATAAGATAAGATATAAGATATAAGATATAAGATATAAGAGATAAGAGATAAGATAAGATAAGATAAGATAAGATAAGATAAGATAAGATAAGATAAGATAAGATAAGATAAGATAAGGTAAGATAAGGTTAGATTATTGCAACACGCTCTACATGGAGCTACCCTTGAAAAGTGTTCGGAGTCTACAGTTGGTCCAGAACGCAGCCGCGTGAGCTGTCGTGGGTGCACCTAGGTACTCCCACATTACACCAATCCTCCGTGTGCTGCACTGGCTCCCTATTGGTCTCCGGTCACAATTCAAGGTGTTGGTTATTACCTTTAAAGCCCTACATGGCTCAGGGCCAGGTTATCTATGCCTTTTGCTGCATAGCTCCCAGCAATCGGTAAGATCCCACAGAGTTGGTCTCCTCCGGGTCCCGTCAGCTAAACAATGCCGGCTGGTGGGCCGACGGGGGAGGGCCTTCTCTGTGGCTGCCCCATCTCTTTGGAACCAGTTACCTCCTGAGGTCCGGACCATCCCCACCCTATTGGCCTTCCGAAAAGCGGTGAAGACCTGGCTTTTCCATCAGGTCTGGGGCCGTTGATCTCGCTCTTGCGATCCGGCGAGATCCGGTCATGAAGGGTGTGAATGAGTTTTAATGTTTTTAATTTTTTAATGTTTTTTATAATGATTTTAAATGCATTGTGAGCCGCCCTGAGTCTTCGGAGAGGGGCGGCATACAAATTGAATTAATAAAATAAATAAATAAATAATGAAATAAATAATAAAGATAAGATAAAATGATAAAATAAAATAAAATAAAATAAAATAAAATAAAATAATAAAATAAAATAAAATAAAATAAAATAAAATAAAATAAAATAAAATAAAATAATAAAATAAAATAAAATAAAATAAAATAAAATAAAATAAAATAAAATAAAATAAATAAAATGAAATGAAATAAAATAAAATAAAAACATAAGCTGGGTGATATCCTGTGAGCAAATATCCCTATTTGCATCTTGATTCCACCTTTACAATGAGACAAAATTTCATCACCAATATACATATAAGATGTTACAATGCAAAAGTAACATCTTATTCATAAGAACAGTTATAAGAACATAAGAACCAGTTCAGATTTCACCACTGGGGCCACCCATGCTTTTCAGCCCTTGAAAGCATCTTCATCTGCCATTTTACAATGACAGGCCAAGAGCTTACCAAGCATCTAGACTTCTTGTAAATGTCCTGACTGGACCTTCTTTAACTGTGATAGTGCAAATTGAATTTGTGGTGAACATGTGGGTCTCTCTAACCTTTTCAGGAATGAAACTTAAGCTCCACTGATCTTCCTACCGGGCTCGCGGAAGGCTCTTCTTGGTGTCCTCCCTTCCTGCTGGGATAGTCCATCTCTTTCTTCCTTCCTCAACTCAACTTCCTCAATCTGAAACAATCTAAGCCCCAGAGCTCACTGTAACAGCATTGCCAAAAAGGCATGAAGAGTTGTTAACTTAATTTTGCGAAGCTTCTTCTCCGGTAACATTGTATTGCTAACTAGGGCATATAAAACCTTTGCCAGACCAATTCCCTGAATACAGCTCGTCTGCCTGGAATCCACACTGTATATTGGACATTAATACAATTGAGCGGGTCCAGAGGTATTTCACGAGAAGAGTCCTCCACTCCTCTACTCCTCAGGGAGAAGGGCGGTATATAAATTGAAAATTAAATTAAATTAAATTAAATTAAATTAGAAGCCCTTATGCCACCAGGCTTGAAATTTTGGCCTTGGACAACTTAGAACTATACTGCCTTCAGTCTAACCTAAGCGTAGTACACAAAATTGTCTGCTACAACGTCCAACCTTTCAATGACTACTTCAGCTTCAACCGCAATAATACACGAGCAAACACTAGATACAAACTCAAGGTAAACCGCTCCAAACTCGATTGCAGAAAATACGACTTCAGCAACAGAGTGGTCAATGCCTGGAATGTACTACCTGACTCTGTAGTTTCTTCCCCAAACCCCCAAAACTTTAACCTTAGACTGTCTACTGTTGACTTCACCCCATTCCTAAGAGGTCTGTAAAGGGTGTACATAAGCACACCAGCATGCCTACCATCCCTGTCCTACTGTCCCCATTTATCCGAATCCATTTCCTGTGTTCATATTCATGTTTATACTTATACCTGTTATCTCATACATCTTTGACAAATAAATAAAATAAAAAATAAATAAAGTAGGATCACCCCCATCCCCAAAGAGGTTTAATTTCCACTTTCAACCAACAGACCAAGTCCCTAAGTCAGTTAAATACGTTAAATAATAAAAATGCATGGTTTTACTTCTTCAGGGGTTGGTCTGTGTCTGATCCATACGGGAAACTCTTCAACGTAGAGAGGACCCAATGAGGTTTCCTGTCCCCTTCATAATTTATTAAATCTCGAATGTTTGTTTCTAATGGAGGCAGCTAATGAAATATTTTTTGAGGGCGGCATTGTCAGCCATCCAGTTGCGAAAACGTAATTTCCCGCCTGTTATTACTGTCCCCCAAATGCATTCAAATTGCTACTTTTCTTCGTGGAGCGTTCTAATGAAAATGTATTTTTTTTTTAATTTAAAAAAAAAAATCCCCCATCAATAATGGAATACAGATGTATTCAGTAACGACAACAAAACATTTACCCAGCAGAAGGAACCCTGTTTCCCAATGCATTATTAATAGCCTAATAATAAAAGGATGAAAAAATAATTAAGTAAGGTGCCACCATTATTATCCAGCTGACAGGCAGCCATTTCATTCTGATGGAGAATATAGCAGAATTATTAGTTGGAAATCTTCTCCCCCTCCCCTCTGTTTTCTAGGAAACTTTGGGGAGAAAATGGACCCAAGTAAAATAGCTACTTAACTGTGATGATATTTGGATGAGGACTAATTTGGTGGTTATAGCCAAGTCTCTCTCCTATTGTGGTGCAGGAAGATAATATTTCCATTTCTGGGAAGTGTTTTGCTCCTGTGTTTTCATCAAGCTGTGTTTTATTCATCAGATAGAAGACCACAATATGTTCCTCTTGATAGCTAAATTTTTCCCCCACCCCACCCCATCCCCAAAAATTATACAGAGGCTTTAGAAGACAGGAATAAAAATTATAGAATATTAGTTAATTTTCTAATGAGATTACAAGCATAAATATTTCAAGGTCACTCTTGATGTCCACCAGAAGAGAGGTAACCAAATTCTTCAAAAGGAAGGAAGGAAGGAAGGAAGGAAGGAAGGAAGGAAGGAAGGAAGGAAGAAAGAAAGAAAGAGGGAGGGAGGGAGGGAGGGAGGGAGGAAGGCAGAAAAGAAGAAGAAGAAGAAGAAGAAGAAGAAGAAGAAGAAGAAGAAGAAGAAGAAGAAGAAGAAGAAGAAGAAGAAGAAGAAGAAGAAGAAGAAGAAGAAGAAGAAGAAGAAGAAGATGGAACGAAAAGGGAGGGAGGGAGAAAGGAAGGAAAAGAAGAAGGAGAAGAAGGAAGGAAGAAAGATAGAGGGAGGATGAAGGAAGGCAAAGAAGAAGAAGAAGAAGAAGAAGAAGAAGAAGAAGAAGAAGAAGAAGAAGAAGAAGAAGAAGAAGAAGAAGAAGAAGAAGAAGAAGAAGAAGAAGAAAAGAGAGGGAGGGAGGGAGGGAAAAAGGGAGAAAGGAAGGAAAAGAAGAAGGAGAAGAAGGAAGGAAGGAAGGAAGAAAGAAAGAGGGAGGATGAAGGAAGGCAGAAAAGAAGGAGGAGGAGGAGGAGGAGGAGGAGGAGGAGGAGGAAAGAAATAGGGATGGAGGGAGGGAGGAAGGAAGGCAGAAAAGAGGAAGAGGAAGAAGAAGAGGAGGAAGAAGAGGAAGAAGAAGAAGGAAAGAAAAGGGACGGAGGGAGGGAGAAAGGAAGGAAAAGAAGAAGGAGGAGAAGGAGAAGAAGGAAGGAAGGAAGAAAGAAAAAAGAAAGAAAGAAAGTAAAAAAGAAAAAAGAAAGAGAAAGAAAGAAAGAAAGAAAGAAAGAAAGAAAGAAAGAAAGAAAGAAAGAAAGAGAAAAACCACTAATTCACCATAGATAAGAAATCCTTGACTAATGACCTCAGTTGTGACCAGAATTCCATGGCCAAACAAGGTGGCTGTTAACTAATTCATGACTGATTTTGTCATCTTTCTTTGGGCACGTTTCTTAAGCAAACCACACATTCGTTAAGCGAATTCAGCTCCTTCCCTTGACTTTGTTTGTTGGAGGCCGTCTAGGAAGGTCACAAATGGTGATCATGTGACCCTGGGAAGCTGCAACATGCTGGTTGCCACACACCTGAATTTTGATCATGTGAACACGGGAGTTGAAAGTAGGAGGACCAGTTGTAAGTCTCTTTTTTTTTCAGTGTTATAACCTTGTACAGTTGCTAAACGAATGCTTGTAAGTCGAGGGCTACCTGTAGTTCAATATTGACATTTTCCCCTTGGGAAGATCACTTCTGAGTGGCATTTTTCGGCATATTTCTGAGCTGTGGTAGTGCAGTGGTTAGAATGCAGTATTGCAGGCTAATTGTGCCAACTGCCAGAAGTTCGATTCTGACCGGTTCAAGGTTGACTCAGCCTTCAATCCTTCTGAGGTCGGTAAAATGAGGACCTTGATTGTTCGGGGCGATAGGTTGTCTCTGTAAACTGCTTAGAGGGGGCTATAAAACACTGTGAAGCGGTATATAAGTCTAAGGGCTATTGATATTGTTCTTCCTTCCTTCCTTCCTTCCTTCCTTCCTTCCTTCCTTCCTTCCTCCCTCCCTCCCTCCCTCCCTCCCTCCCTCCCTCCCTCCCTCCTTCCCTCCTTCCTAGCTCTTCCTTCTTTCCTTCCTTTCCTCTTTCCTCTTCCTTCCTTCCTTCCTTCCTTCCTTCCTTCCTTCCTTCCTTCCTTCCTTCCTTCCTGTGCAGTGGTTAGAATGCAGTATTGAAGGCTAATTCTGCTGACTGCCAGGAGTTCAATTCTGATCGGTTCAAGGTTGACACAGCCTTCCATCCTTCCGAAGTGGGTAAAATGAGGACCCAGATTGTTGGGGGCAAGAGGCTGACTCTGTAAATGGCTCAGAGGGGGCTGTAAGAGCACTGTGAAGCGCTATATAAGTCTCAGTGCTAGTGATATTACGGTATTTTAAGAAAAACTGGAGCTTATTTAGTAGTCAGCCTAGAACTAAATTTCACCAGTTGGATTGATTTAGCTGGAGAGCAGAGGACAAAGGAAGCCATCATGGTCACGTTTCAATTTTGGAAGGGCTTGTATCGAAGATGGAAGAGGTTCATTCTTCAACATTAATAGGTGAAAATGGTGAGGAAGCACATGGCAGTTAAGTTATAATGTACTCTCTGAGGATGGAATACAAAGCCTTGGGCATGTTTTAGATTCAAGAACATGCATGTCTAGAAGAAAAGTGCCTTCAGGTCATAACATCAAGTAAAATGCTTAGGGCATTGATGTCAAGTCCTCCAAAACCAAGAAAGACATGCACTGAATCTCCCAAGTAGATTTCTTTACCATTACATGCCTATAGACAGAATCGTGCCAAACTAAAGCAGATTACTACCTACACAATGGCTATAGTCTGGGAACTATTAGGGAGGAGCCATCTTCACCTGCATTCTGTCACATGAACTATATGAACTTGAGTTGTCTCTTACTCCTCAGGAATGCAGTCCTTCCCTCCTGGGAATCCAGACTACATTCCACTACACCATGCCAGATTGAGGACTCTACTGTCTGACTTTATAATGTACTCTGGGAACTATCAGGGAGTGGCTGTCTTCACCCTCTTTCTCTTACACATAATATCCAGGCTGAATTGCCTCTTACTCCTCGGGAATTTAGCCCCTCCCTCCTCGGAATCCAGACCACATTCCACTACATCTTGCCAGATTGAAGACTCTACTGTCTGTCTGCCTATACAATATACTCTGGGGACTATTAGGGAGAGATTGTCTTCACCCACTTTCTCTCACACATACTATTCAGGCTGGGTTGCTTCTTACACATCTGGAATTCACCCCCTCCCTCCTAAGGAACCACCTCCCCACTACATCCCATCCCAAGTGAGGACTATCTAAGACAGGGGTGGGTTCCACTTACCTTTACTACTGGTTCACAACGGAAGCATGGTATCTTGAGCTTCTGCACATGCGCAGATGGTCAGTGATGATGCCGGGGTGGGTGGGTGGAGCCTCCCTCCCAGGGGTGGGTTCTACTTACCTTTACTACCAGTTCGCAACGGGGCTGTGCGCGCTCTTCTGCACAAGCGCAGAAGCATTTTGATGATGTCGGGGTCGGTGGGTGGAGCCTCCCACTGGTTTTACTACCGGTTCTATAGAACCCACCACTGCTCCCTCCGCCATTACCAGCAGTTTGCAAAAACCAGACCGAACCGGGAGCAACCCACCACTGATCTAAGAGCAGAAGACGAAACCCTTCTGGGTTTCCTTCTCTGTCTTCCAGCTTCACCAAGTCAGCAACGTCCCTCTGCATGTAGCAATCAACATGGCAGCAACCAAGTGGAAAACTGAAACCATGGCTGAGCAGGTAATTGATACAAATAGATGATTGAACACCTGCACTGAAAGGAAGTGACAGGCACCTGTTATGATTGGATTAGTTGGCTGGAAGACACGGTCTGAATTTCGAACGTGGAGGAAACCATGAGAATGTCTATCAGAGATTGTAGGGCCACCCCTACAATTTGTAGGGAAGAAAAAAGAGGGGGATCACCGGAAACCGGAAGAGCAGTTCCCCGGCCTGCATGCGTGTGACAGGTAGCTGAGAAGTTTCCGGTGTGCGCATACGCACAGGTCCCCTGGTCTTCTGTTTTCCAGCGCTCCCGCATGTGTGAAGACCAGCTGGCCAGCCCCCATGTGTACACTGGAACCTGGAAGAGCAATGGGTGATGGTTGGCGTGCCAGGAGAGATGGCTCTGCATGTCACTTCCAGCACGCATGCCATATGTTCACCATCACGGCACTAGAACTTGACAACATATGAAGAATGGTTGTAGGGATTGGGTATGTCTAGTTTAATGAAAAGAAGGACTAGGGGAGACATGGTAGCTGTGTTCCAATATCTCAGGGGCTGCCCCAAAGAAGAGGGAGTCAAGCTATTCTCCAAAGCTCTTGAAGGCAGGACAAGAAGCAATGTGAGGAAACCAATCAAGGAGAGAAGCAACTTAGAACTATGGAGAAATTTCCTGACAGAACAATTAATCAGTAGAATAACTTGCCTCCAGAAGTTGTGGGTGCTTCACCAATGGAAGTTTTTAAGAAGATGTTGGATAACCATTTGTCTGAAGTGGTGTAGGGTTTCCTGCTTGAGCACAGGGTTGGACTAGAAGACCTCCAAAGTCCCTTTCAACTCTGCTATTCTGTTATTCTGCTCTTTAAACGCTGATGGCTGTAAAAAAAAAAGAAAAAAGAAGAAAGAAATACCTTTGATCTTCTCATTAAAAGGAAGAAGAAACAGATCAAGTAACTTCTAAGTCACTCACTTGGTCGACCCATTGTGAAGCGAGTGGAAACAATGCAAACAACACACCGCCACTCCACCTCATCCCCCCACCCTTCCAAAAACAAACTTTCTGAAGTTGCAAATTGGCACATTCAAAGATGTAAAGGAGATGGGGGTAGGGCGGGGGCTATAAAAAAACCCATTTTGCTCGACACCCTTAAGTGCAAAAAAAACCGCGGGTTTGACTAGCCTTCACAAATGAGCAATATCATGAAAGCAGCAATTTCTTTCCTGCAGCCGATGGTGCGTTTTGACTCCTTTTATTTAATCCTGCTTTGTGCCTGTTGTGCTTAAAACACAAATGCTCTCCAAACAAGAAGCTGTCCTTGGAGAATTGGATGTTTCAGATCTGCCTGTTTAGAAACTTCAGCAGTATCTGCTGATGAGTACTTTCCACCTGGCGTATTTAGGGCTGATTCCATAAGTAACAACTCCTCTTTTTTTTCCCCCACTCTGTAACAACTTAACAGAATGATAGAGTTGGGAGGGACTTTGGAGCTCTTCTGGTTCAACCCCCAGTTAAACAACAGACCCTATACCAGGGGTGTCAGATTCAAGGCCCACGGGCCAGTTCTGGCCCCTGGGATCAGTGGTGGATTCCTCCTGGTTCAGCCTGGTTCGACCGAGCCGGTAGCGGTGATGATATGACATCACCGAACTGGTTCTCTTTGTTTGGGAGCTGCCCGCTCCCGCGTTATTCTTACCTTTTATTTGGCCCCGCTTCCAATCTATTCGCTGCCTCCCGAGTCCCAGCTGATCGGCTAGAAGGAAAAAAACTGCTTAAACTCTTGCCACGGGGCATCAAAGGGCAGCCCTACAGCTGATCAGTGTTAAAAGGCAGTGTGGTAGTAGACCGGTGCGCTCCAAAAACAAATAGGTAGACTGGGACGCTCCAGGAACAAATGGGTAGACCAGTGCCTCCAAAAACAAATGGGTAGACTGGTGTGCTCCAAAAAATAATGGGTAGATCGATGCCTCCAAAAACAAATGGGTAGACCAGTAGAGCTCTGCAAGCAGTTAAAAGCCTGGTAGACCAAGACCAGTACCTCTGCTAAATCCTAAAGAATTGTCACATGACCATCAAACCATGCCCACAAAATAAGCCACGCTCACAGAACCGGTAGTAAAAAAAATTAGAACCCACCCCTGCCCGGGATGCTTAGATCTAGCCTGTGGGGCTACCCTGGAAAGAGCGAAGGATCGGCCCATGGTATAGGGGGGGTATTCACTTACCTTCACTACCAGTTTGCAAATGTGAGCACACGCGCTCTCACTTTGCTCGCACGTACCAGCTCCGCACATGCACAGAGCCTTCTGCGCATGTGCAGAGGGTAAAAAAAAATAGGATATGATGACGTCCGGGTGGATGGGCGGAGCCTCCCACAGCCACTGCTACCAGTTTGCCTGAACCGGATAGAACCAGATGAATACCACCACTGCTGTGGTACCTCTGCCAGAGAAAATGGGCTCCCAATCTCCGTTTTTGGCTTGGATTGCCTCCTGCAACCCTCTGCCAGCGAAAATGGAGCTCGGGATCCCGTTTTCGCTGGCAGAGCGCTCGCGCCACCACAGGCGTCCCTGAAACAAATTATGTCAAGCTGGCCACGCCCACCTTGGCCCCCCAAGGTCGAACACAACCCTGCTGCGGCCCCAATGAAATTGAGTTTGACACCCCTGCCCTATACCGTTTCAGACAAATGGTTGTCCAATCTGATAACATCAAAAACATCATCAGAAAAGCACAACAAAGAACATTCTTTCTGCGCCAACTCAGAAAGCTCAAACTATCCAAGGAGCTGCTGATCCAGCTCTCCCAAGGAATTAATGAGTCTGTCATCTGCACCTCCATAACTGTCTGGTTTGGCTCTGCAACCCAACAAGGCAGACATGGACTTCAGAGGATCATTAGAACTGCAGAAAAAAACAATGGCTACCAACCTGCCTTCCATGGAGGACCTGAATACTGCACGAGTCAAAAAGTTGGGGCACTCGATGCCGAAAAGGTTAACCATCACTGATATAGGGGCTCCTGCCTGAGCAGGGAGTTGGACTAGAAGACCTCTAAGGTCCCTTCCAACCCTATTTTTCTTCTTGGACTTCCTGTTTGCAGGGTCATACAGCCAGTTTTTAGTTTTAGTTTTATTAAATTTATATACCGCCCTACTCCCGAAGGACTCAGGGCGGTGAACAGGCACAGAATAAAATACATAAATACAAAAGTTATTAAACTTAAATTAAAACCAAATTAAATAATTTAGCCCAAGACAATTAAAAATCCCAATAATTTAAAACAAATTAAAATTTCAGTTTAAAAATTTAAAAGAAAGGGGAGAAAATTAGTCCAGGCCGGCGTGCTGGAATAGGAGGGTCTTAAGAGCACGGCGGAAAGTGCACAGATCCGGGATCCTCCGTATCTCTGGGGGGAGCTCGTTCCAGATAGTGGGTGCCCCCACAGAGAAGGCCCTCCCCCTGGGGGCCGCCAGTCGACACTGCTTGGCTGACGGCACCTGGAGGAGCCCCTCTCTATGAGAGCGTACCGGCTGGTGGGAGGCTGTTTGTGGTAGTAGGCGGTCCCGTAAATAACCAGGTCCTAAGCCATGGAGCGCTCTAAAGGTGGTGACCAAAACCTTGAAGCGCACCCGGAAGACCACCGGGAGCCAGTGCAGCTCACGCAGGAGAGGTGTCACACGGGAGCGCCATGTTGCTCCCATAACCACCCACGCGGCCGCACTCTGTGCCAGTTGGAGCCTCCGGGTGCTCAGTGAGTGAATTTAGCTAGATCTGAAGGTTCTTCTCCAAGAACTCATCATGGTCATGCCTCTGAGCATAACAGCTGCTCATTTGCCCTGGTTTGTGAAAGCTATCTCATCCAGATCCTCTTCTCTTGCCCCATGGATGTCCCATGCTTTCTTTGTAAGGAGGCCATGCTGCTCCTTCATCCACAACTGTAGATCCCTTGCCTACACATTGAATCGGTGCAAAATTTCCGTTCACCTCTCCTTCACAAATAAAAACGTCCAAAACAGCAGGGCAATGAATAGTAATCTCCCAACTGGACAATCTGGGAACCCTGCTGGTAATCATAATGTGTCCTTCACGGTGATTATAAGCTACAGGTTTATTAAATTTCTGTTTTTCTCTCTCTCATTCTTCCCCACCCACCTACCCACCTCCCTTTTCCAAACATCTTTGAGCCCAGGCGAAGAAACAAGAATATTTAGATTCTGGTAGTTTGCTCCTCTTTTTTTAAAATATATATATATATAAATTAAACCTCCATGCGATTTGTTTTCCGAGCTAATCTTCAAATGGCCCACCAACTCAACTTATAAATGAGGCATTATTTAGTCAGCGGGGTAAAAAAAATGAGCAGAAAATTAATTTGTATTGTAGTTTCTGAATGGAATTCAGATGGTTGCCTCTGATTGCCTGTCCTGAGCCAAGCGCCTGGAATTAAAAATTCTTTAAAGGTGCAGATTGATTCTTCTATTAATTCTCCGTTCACAGCTGGCGTTTGCATCAGAACTGGACACGGTTTGTTAACTACGAGGCCAAGTGTCTGACACACGGAATGCAGAGGGGCAACTTTGATTTGAGAAGGGAGTTAAGAGAGGATCTGGAAATAAAATGGAGGCCTGCTGAGCTAATGCAGTGAAGAGCAGAAACCTTGCCCAACAACTGGACATTTATTATTATTAATTTATTTGTACAAGGAAACAAGTAACAGCATAGACATAGACATGGACCCATGGAAAAAAAATAGCACAAATAAAAGGAAATAAATAAGCCAAACATAGCCATAAACAAACAAACAAACAAACAAACAACTTTATTGTCATTGTACGTGTATACACAATATACCCATACAACAAAATTCACTTAACACCCAAAGACCAGGTCCAACACACATAACAATCTCCAAACACACTCCCACCCACCACAATGCACCCCTAAACCACCCAAACATCCACACAGCAGACCAAGTAATGCTGTCCAACAGCTCACCGATGGTGGCCCTTTTAGTTCATGGTTGAGTGCAATTATAGGTCTGGGATAAAAACTATTCAGAAGACGTGTGGTCTGAGTTTTAATGGTTCTGTATTTTCTGCCAGAAGGCAACAGTCCAAAAAGATTGTAAGCAGGATGGGAAGAGTCTCTGAGAAGGTTATGCAACAGTGAGATTCAAAGATGTCATCCAGGGCTGGTAACTGGAGTCCGATGATATCCTGGGCAGTTTTAATGATTCTCTGTAGAGCTTTTTTGTCCGCTACAGAGCTGCTCCCATACCATGCAAGAATGCCGTATGTCAGGACACTCTCAATGGTGCTGCGATAGTAGGACAGAAGGAGATGCTGAGATAGATTTATCTTCCTGAGCATTCTCAGGAAGTGCAGCCTCTTCTGTGCCTTCTTCACAGATCAATGGAGGGTCGTGTCTGCAAACATCCAACCCAGATTGAAAAAGAAAAATCTTGCCTATAAAGTATTTACTCCTTTTGGCAACAAAACAGAGGGGGGGGGGTAGAAGTGGGCAGGCTTGTTGCTATGAATAACACCAGAAAGGGAAGCCGTGTGAATCTCCCCCAAATAAATATTCAAAACCCCTTAATTGAAAAAAAAAGGCATTCACTTTCATAGAAGCAAGACGAGTGTCAGCATCGGTGTCAGTGAGACCAATTAATATGGACATCAAACTTTTGCTGACGAGCCTCCCCTGTTTACTGCTGAATAACAATAATGGCCCATCACGACACACAATTTGCAGCAAAGTAGTCACTTAAGGCCATAACAAAGCTGCTGAATGTGAAATGCTTGATCTCCAAAGGTAGAAAGGTAGCAAGAGACAGGTAGAGTCCTGATTTCACCCGATGGCTGGATTGAATCAATTAACTCTGTTAACTTTTCATCGGAGTTCCTTTCACAATTTGCATAAAATCATTAACCCGGTCCTTGTCACTTCTGTGATACGGGGACAGCTTCGTAGGAGCCCCGGAGAGGCTTTTGAGTGGGTGAAATAATTGAAATTCTCTTAAGTAGGAAAAACAAAGCTGACCGTTTCCGCAACTTCAAATGTCCTTCCAGCCCATTTTGGAACCTCCCGCTGATGAAGAGCTCTGGAGAGTTTGAAAACATCCACATTTGGATGGATATTAATCAAGAAATTACCCAGTTATTGAATCATTTGTTATTTGGTCCAATACAGCTATTAATGGCTTTCCAGGTTCCAGAGAAGAAACTTAGAACATAGAATAAAAGAATTGGACCTTGGAGGTTTTCTAATCCAAGCTGTAAAGCAGGAGACCCAGGGGTGAAATCCAGCAGGTTCTGACAGGTTCTGGAGAACCGGTAGCGGAAATTTTGAGCAGTTCGGAGAACTGGCATGTCACGAGTGCTTTCAGGATTGCTGTGGCTACTTGATCAGTCACAAACAGTATGGTTTCAATCAAGCCATCTCCTGTTTGCAATTACCTGCAAGCCTTCCCCGCCCTAGTTAATTGCAAGTTAACTCCCCATATAAGCAAGGACCTTTTCGCTTGCTACTTGGGCCTAAACGCTGTTTAGGCCTAGATGCAGAGCTCCTGCTGGAAGCTGGATGCAGAGCTCAGTGCAACATTACAGAAGGGAGGAGAACACAGATAAGGACTCCAGACGCTGTTGCAAAGATACTCCTACGGATGCTTGCCTTTTGCTGTTTTGAAGCACGCAAGCCATCGTCAGAACTGCTGCTGCTGGACATTCTTCCTCCCACAAGCTTCAAATTTGCTGATTGAAATAGTTTTTTCTTCAGGTGACTTTTTTAGCTGTGAAGTTTATGCTGCCACCCTTCTATTACCTCGATGATGTATCGACACCGAAGCTGCTTATTGTCATGTTAACCTTTTTCTCTTGTGAACTGTTTCGGTATTGTGGAGAGGAATCTAGGGAGATAGCCTGGCTTCACATAACCAAGATAAGACTTTGTTACTAATGTGCTTTTTTAAAGACATCGTGCTTTTTAAATGTTTTAAAGTAAATTATATTTTTACACAAGACGCCTCTGTCAGATTTATTTCAGTCCTAGTGTGTTTGCTCATGTGCTGGTTCACGGTCCAGGGTACCCCTCAACCCCACTTCATAACATGGCAAATATCACCTCTGGCTGGCCCCAGAATGGGGTGGGAATGGAGATTTGGCAATTTAATTTAATTTTTTTTTAATTTTGTTTCAATTTGTATACCGCCCTTCTCCAATAGGACTCAGGGCGGTAAACAGCCAAAATAAAAACAAGACATACAAACTTGAAACCTGACAAACAGGTTCCTGAACCTCCATTTTTGGCTG
Organism: Pantherophis guttatus; assembly: GCF_059756535.1. Classification (NCBI taxonomy): domain Eukaryota; kingdom Metazoa; phylum Chordata; class Lepidosauria; order Squamata; family Colubridae; genus Pantherophis; species Pantherophis guttatus. Next base: position 13,030,301 of record NC_142079.1, on the reverse strand, counting down.
CGATGGCCTCCTGCAACCCTCTGCCAGTAAAAATGGGGCTCAGGAGGCAGAAGCACCACCAGCCAGTCCTTCACTGTTTCCAGTGCAGCCGCACAGACCACATCTAAGTACCTCATGGGCCAAATCTGGCCCCCGGGCCTTGAGTTTCACACCCCTGGCCTAGTCATTCTCTTCATTAGACTAGACATACCTAGTGCCCTCAATTTTTCATCCTATGGTTTAGTCTCCAGACCTTATCTTTTTATCATCTATCTATGTATCTATGTGTCTATCTATTTGTTTTTGTATCTATCTATCTATC
>NC_142079.1:12980000-13027500 GCF_059756535.1 Pantherophis guttatus | reverse complement strand
ACCTATCTATCTGTCTATCTATCTATCTATCTATCTATCCATCCATCCCTATCGTCTCTATCTACTTACCTACCTACCTACCTAGCTATCTAGCTATCTATCCTATCTTTATTATATCTATCTATCTATCTATCTATCTATCTATCTATCTATCTATCTATCTATCTCTATCTTACCTATCTACCTATCTATCTATCTGTCTATCTAGCTAGCTATCCATCCATCCCTATCATCTCTATCTACCTACCTACCTACCTACCTAGCTATCTAGCTACCTAGCTATCTATCTCTATCTTACCTATCTACCTATCTACCTATCTATCTGTCTATCTATCTATCTATCTATCCATCCATCCCTATCGTCTCTATCTACCTACCTACCTAGCTAGCTATCTATCCTATCTTTATTATATCTATCTATCTATCTATCTATCTATCTATCTATCTATCTATCTATCTATCTCTATCTTACCTATCTACCTATCTATCTGTCTATCTATCTAGCTATCCATCCATCCCTATCATCTCTATCTACCTACCTACCTACCTAGCTATCTAGCTACCTAGCTATCTATCTCTATCTTACCTATCTACCTATCTATCTACCTACCTATCTATCTATCTATCTATCTATCTATCTATCTATCCATCCATCCATCCATCCATCCATCCTATCCCTATCATCTCTACCTACCTACCTACCTACCTACTTACCTACCTACTTACCTACCTATCTAGCTATCTAGCTATCTATCCTATCTTTATCATCTCTATCTATCTATCTATCTATCTATCTATCTATCTATCTATCTATCTATCTATCTATCTATCTATCCTAGCTCTATCATCTCTATCTATCTATCTATCTATCTATCTATCTATCTATCTATCTATCTATCTATCTATCTATCTATCTATCTATCTATCTATCTATCTACCCCCCACACACATACATACACTGAGTATACAATATTAGAATATAATCATAAGATATACCCTAGAAAGATGATGGATATTAATCAAGAAATTACTCCATTACTGAAACATTTGTTACATGGACCAATAGAGCTATTAATTGCTTTCCATGTTTCAGAGAAGGAATGTAGAAGCTTCTGGTGAAGAAGACACCTGTCTGGACATCTATCCCTCCGTTACTACCAGCCCTACCGATACACCTTTTGGAGCTTCTTCAGATGTATCCACGCAGAACAAAACAGTCCCTCCTTCAGTGTGAAAATGGGACAAACATCAAAGGACTCAACCAGCCTCGGTGAGCCACAGTTAGCAAAATGCTCTCCCCTCCCGTGGTTGTTTGGCTTTTCATTAGTCAAATCAAATCAAAGCTTAGCTTTTTTTGTGCGTGCCAACACCTACAGCCTCTTTGCTCTTTAATTTGTTTTGCTTCACGTCTCATTGGGTCCCTGTTCCCAATCAGTTTCATTTAAATCAAGACAATTAAGGCCTTTGTACTTGAGAGGATATTGGGCACAAAAGACTTCACAAAGAGAGGTGTGATAAATATTTGGACTGGCAGCTGGGAAGAGCTTGATCCTCTTTGTGTTAAGAGTTTTGTGCAATATAGGGTGTTGTTTTTTTTTTGCAAAGATTAACGGAAGCCAGGAAGGGAAGGGGGTGGGTGGGTAGAGAAGCAATATCTCGCCCACCCTAGTTTCTTTTTGCAGATGGGTATCATATTGGCCATTATAAGCAAGCAAAAAGAGAAACGCCCCTATCTGCAAAGGAATGATTTGATCTTTCATGTGACAGGAAAACACAGGTGCTTCTTACAATTTTACCATTTTTAATCAGACAGCTGTAAAATAGGACGTGCTTCCCAGAGCCTCGCACGCCTACGCGCGCCCAGGAATTTGGAGAGTCTGAAAGAAAAAGATTCAGAGTTTCAAACTTCGGTCTGTAGGAAGAAATATCCTTCTGGGTTCAGCTCCAAGTGGGGAAAAAGACACTGGAAACATGGAGACTGCTTGGAAAGATGGTTTAATGGTGGACAGGATCACATGGTTTGAGTTCCTGAACAGAAAAGGGGCTGAGACGCAGTGAGTCCCCGGGTTTTATGCCCTCTCTGGCTTTGAACTTCCTGGGCCCCCGAAAGAGTATCCTGATTGGTTTTCAGACTCCCAGGGGGTGGGGGTCTTAGCTAGCCTTGCTGGCTGATGTAATCTTCCCAGGTGCCATGTGGTGAGTTTCTATTGCTAGATGGGTCCTATTCTGTTAGTTTCTGTTGCTAGATGGGTCCTATTGTGTTGCAGATGATGGTCCATTGACAAAGATTGAGTTTCTGCCTCTGACCCATTGACAAAGGGTGGGGGCAGGAAGATGGGAGCTGCTTCGTCTTTAAAACATGCTTCTCCATTTCTCACCCAGGGAAACATAATATTCTGCCTTTTTAATATTTCCCAAAATATTTCATTCTTCTAGGAAAGGGGTGGGTGCTAACTTCCTACAGGTCTACATGGAGAAATTAACACTGTTGGGTGTTAGGTGTCCTTCTTGCCATGATTTTATCCACTTCACAAAGCTCTAAATACATGTGCTATCAGGATTAACACAGTTGGAAGGGACCTTGTAGGTCATCTAGTCCAACCCCCCACCGAAGTAGTAGAACCTACACCATTTCTGTCAAATGGCAGTCCAATCTCTCCTTGAAAGCCTCCAGTGATGATGCTCCCACAACTTCTAAAGGCAACTTCTGTTCCATCGGTTGATTGTTCTCAGTGTCAGAAAATTTCTCCTTATTTCCAGGTTGAATCTCTCCTTGTTCAGTTTCCATCCATTCTTCCTTCTCTGGCCTTTGGGTGCTTTGGAAAATAGCTTGATCCCCTTCCTCCTCTCTGTGGCAGCCCCTCAAATATTGGAAGACTGCTATCCTGGTCCTTCTCTTCATTAGACTAGCCATGTCCAGTTCCTGCAACCGTTCATCGTATGTTTTATCCTCCAATCCCCTCATCATCTTGGTTACTCTTCTCTCCACTCTTTCTAGAGGCTCAACATCTTTTTAATAGTGTGGTGACCAAAACTGGATGCAGGATTCTACATGTGGTCACGATGTCCAAAAGGTGCATTTTCAAGAGGCAAGTGGACTGCCTTTGTTTTCCTTTGAAGACGTTTCACTTCTCATCCAGGAAGACCAATATATTCATCTCCATTATAAGACGTCGAAAGAATGCCAGCCAATTCTCCAGGAAATCATTTGCATAATTGGAGGAGTAATTTATTGGAAAGTAATTCCAAAAAGTTCTCAAAAGTCATGAGGGAATAAACCTGGCCCCTTCCAGATTGATTCGCTGGATAAATTGACTCAGTCTTAGAATTCTGTTTATGTATATATTTGCACGGTGTGTTCCTACCACAATGTTGTCTAAGTCAGATTGACTTGCTAGGTGAAATAGTCTAAATTAGGTCAAGGCCTGGGCACCTTAAGCACCAGAACAAACCAATAGCTGAGCCCAAGGAATACCTAATTGCTTCTAAATTGACCCTTCCACTGCATAGGGGAAAAAATAGCATTTTTGGCATTGCAGAGAATATAATGCGCACTTCTGAAAAAATGTGCCCAGTATGTTAATGTCATCTTCAATTCCAGGTCATTGAGATCAGCGATTGCAGCTGTCAAGTGTGAGGGATGGAAGCAGCATTCATTAGTAAACTTTGGGGAGTTTTTGTGGGATAGGTTAGTGAAGGTAAACAGAACAAAATCTAGTGCTTCTGTTTCAATAGATTCCTAATTTAAATGCAGAAGATTGTTTCGAACCTTTTCCTTTCTGAAATTCAAACCCAACCAATGGCTTGGACAAGTGGATTAGTGCTCAAATGGCCTTCCCTCCCTCCCTCCCTCCTTCCTCCCTCCCTCCCTCCCTTCTTCCTTCCTTCCTTCCTTCCTTCCCCATCTCCTTCCTTCCTCTCTCTTTCCCATCTCCTTCCTTCCTTCCTTCCCCATCTCCTTCCTTCCTCTCTTTCCCATCTCCTTCCTTCCTTCCATTCCCATCTCCTTCCTTCCTCTCTTTCCCATCTCCTTCCTTCCTTCCTTCCTTCCTTCCTTCCTTCCTTCCTTCCCTCCTTCAAGCCGACATAAGCCAAATAAAGGTTCAAGAGAGCAGAAGAGCTTTCAAGAACTGGAATGTCCAATCTACTGTCCTGTATGGGATGTTAATCATTTTGTCTACCTGATGTCCAGGCTTATCCCTCTGAGGACACAAACCATGCTCAGATGCTTTCTTGCAAACCTCCTGATTTTTAACAGATTAACAGAGTTGGAAGGAACCTTGTAGGTCATCCAGTCCAACCCCCTTTCCAAGCAGGAGACCCTGCAACATTTCTGACAGAGGGCACTCCAGTCTCTTCTTGAAGGCTTCCAGGGATGAAGCTCCCACAACTTCTGAAGGCAACTTCTGTTCCACTGGTTGATTGTTCTCACTGTCAGAAAATTCCTCCTTATTTCTAGGTTGAATCTCTCCTTGGTCAGTTTCCATCCATTATTCCTTGTCTGGCCTTCAGAAAACAGGTTGACCCCCTCCTCTCTGTGGCAGCCCCTCAAATATTGGAAGACTGCTATCATGTCTCCCCTGGTCCTTCTTTTCACTAGACTAGCCATGCCCAGTTCCTGCAACCGTTCATCATATGTTTTAGCCTCCATGTCTTTGGTCATCTTAGATAAATTCAGATTAATAGAGTTGAGAGAGACCTTGTAGGTCATCTATGCCCAAGCAGGAGACCCTACACCATTTCTGATAGGTAGCAGTCCAGTCTCTTCTTGAAAGCCTCCAGTGATGAAGCTCCCACAACTTCTGAAGGTAACTCCTGTTCCATTGGTTCACACACACAACCATGTGTACTGTATGTGTTGAGAGGTGGGCAGGTGTAGAGGTGCTGATGGGGTGGACCAATTAACAGACACACAGCAAGGAGTTGTCTCTTTGTATGACAGCTAAGAATCAGATCTTCTTTTCTAATATCTGCTCGCATCATGATAAACGATGAAACAATTTCTGCCCTACTTTTGCTACCGCATTGTGTAGGGAGAAAATAGCTCATCTGAAGAACAGAGCCAAAAGAGCTCGAGTGAATTTTTAGCACCTTCTGTTGAAATGGGTCAAACCACCAAGGATGAAGGAGATGGTCCTTCACCTGTGCCAATACCATGATGGATAAAAGAACCTGTTAGGTTCACGCAATATAGAGAAACGTAAACTAGGCAGGCAAAAGTCAATTGCTTCCTTCACTTATCTTATGCCCAATTCATTTAACGCAGGGCTCTCTAACCTTGGCAACTTTAAGACTTGTGGACTTCAACTCCCAGAATTCCTCAGCAAAGCAAAGCTGGCTGAGGAATTCTGGGAGTTGAAGTCTACAAGTCTTAAAGTTGCCAAGGTTGGAGACCTCTGCATTAAACTGCATATTGTTGACTTGATACCTGAGCTGCCTAAATTTTCTGCTGTTCAAACTCCAGGTAGTCCTCCAGATATGGCCGCAATGGTGCCCAAAATTTACACCGCTAAGTGAGACATTGGTCAAGTGAGTTTTGCCCCCTTTTTCCAACCACTCGCCACCGTCGTGAAGTGAGTCATTGCCGCGGTTTATTCAATAAGATGGTGGTTCAATGAATCTGCCTTCCGCATTGATTCTGTTTGTCAGGTCGCGAAAATGGAACTGGGGAACTGCGACCGTCATAAATATGAATCAGTTACCAAGCGCCTGGATTTTGATCATGTCGTTCTGGGGATGCTGCAATGGTCGTTAAGTGTGAAAACTGGTCATAAGCCACTCGTTTCAGTGCCATTGTAACTCCGAACAGTCACTAAACAAACTGTTTTTTAAGTTGGGGGCATATAAAGACTTAGACTAAACAAACTGTATTTATTTATTTATTTATTTATTTATTTATTTATTTATTTATTTATTTATTTATAAACCTTTATTAACATTTAAAATCCAAAAATACAAGTTAAAATACATTTATAACAAAAATACCCATAGCCATATCAGTGGGCACGTGAGCTCAGGTGTTTTGAGCCCACCAGAAGTAGGGAAACAGGCTGTTTCCTGCCTCCGGAGGGCCGGGGTGGTGGTGGGGAAGGCCCGTTTTTCTTTCTCACCTGGCTCTAGGGCCTTTCTAGGAGTCTGGGGAGGGTGAAAACGGCCTTCCCCACCCCCGGAGGTCTTCCAGAGGCCAAAAACAGCCCACTTATCAACTTCCGGTGGGACCGGAAGGCCCGTTTTTTGCTGTCCTCATCCTCCAGCGCCTCTCTAGTAGTGTGGGGAGGGCAAAAATGGCCTTCCTCACCACCCGGAGGTCCTCTGGAGGCCGAAAATGCCCCATCTGACAACTTCTGGTCCCACTGGAAGTTGTCAAACAGGGCATTTTCGGCCTCCGGAGGACCTCCGGGTGGTGGGGAAGGCCGTTTTTGCCCTCCCCACACTCCTAGAGAGGCCCTGGAGTCAGGTGAGAAAGAAAAACGGGCCTACCAGGCCATCGCGTGCCAGGAGCGGGGGGAGGGGAGTCACACGTGCATGCGTGGGGTGGGGCGCATAGAATTATGGGTGTGGGCTAGGGGTGGGTTCTAAATTTTTTTACTACCGGTTCTGTGGGCGTGGCTTATTTTGTGGGTGTGGCTTGGAGGTCATGTGACTAGGTGGGCGTGGCTAGATGGTCAGAGTCGTTTCTGGAAGGTCCTCGCAGTTACGACCAGTCCTCACACTTACAACCTGACACATTTGTTTGCTTTTAACACTGATCAGCTGTAGGACGGCCCTTTGAAGCCCCGCGGCAAGAGTTTAAACAGTTTTTTCCCCTCTAGTCATCAGCTGGGACTCAGGAGGCAGCAATAGATTGGGGGTGGGACCAAATAAAAAGTAAGAATAAAGTGGGGGGTGGGGGGGTGGGGGGGAGAACCGGTTTGGTGATGTCATATCGTCACCGCTACCGGCTCGGCTGAACCGGACCAAACCGGGAGGAACCCACCACTGGTGTGGGCATGTGCACGCATGACCCCCCCTGCCCCCCCTCCTGGCACGCAATGGGAAAAAGTTTAGCCATCACTGCCCTAGACCAATCTCTTCTTGAAAACCTGCAGCGATGGAGCATCCACAACTTCCAGAGGCCAGCCGTTCCACCGATGAAATATTTGTCCAAGTTTGTTTCTGTTGATTAAAAAAAAAATTGTCACATTTCCAATTCAGTGAGTCAATAAAACTTTGGGAGTTTCATTAAAAAGTGGTCCCATCCAGGGATCCATTCATGGACCAATTTGCAGTTCTCCTTTAGTGAGATGATAGGTAAAAATAGTATGTCCCATTTGGGTCCTCAATTAATCAGAGTTTACACCTGTGAAGAAATCAATGGGTATCGGCATTGATTGGTTTAATACAAGGCAGGCTAGGCCTTCTTTATATCTAGCACATCGATAATTATATGGAGCCTTTCTTTTATTTTTCTAAAAAGCAGAATATTATATCTCTGCTCTGCCCATTGGGAAGTTGTGAATGATTGAAACGTTTATTAGGTTTTGGGGGAAGTCAATTAATAAGTTGTTTGTCTTGTGTCTAAGTGTGTTTACCCAGGTAGTATGGCTGTATTACTTGTATTCTTCTCATCTGTTCCGCTACCTTCTCTTATTGGTATCATTATTATGATTATTAATATTATGACATTATGATTATCATTATTTTGTTGTTTGGTGTGTACACTGAGAGCTTATGCGCTGGAGACAAATTCCTTGTGTGTTTATCACAGTTGGCCAATAAATCTCATCTCTTCTCTTCTCTTCTCTTCTCTTCTCTTCTCTTCTCTTCTCTTCTCTTCTCTTCTCTTCTCTTCTCTTCTCTCCACTCTTCTTCTCTTCTCTCCTCTTCTCTCCTCTCCCCTTCCCTCCACTCCCCTCTCCTCTCCTCTTCCCTCTCTTCTTTCTCTTCTCCCTCTCCTCTGCTCTCTTCTCCTCTGCTCTGCTTCTATCCTATCCTATCCTATCCTATCCTATCCTATCCTATCCTATCCTATCCTATCCTATCCTTCTTCTCTGCTTCTACTAGTCCCATTCTCCTCCTTTTCCTTCTCCCTTTTCTTTCCCTTCTCCTTCTCCTTCTCCTTCTCCTGTTCTGTTCCTCCGTTCCATTCCATTCCATTCCATTCCATTCCATTCCATTCCATTGAATTCCATTCCATTCCATTCCATTCCATTCCATTCTATTCTATTCTATTCTATTCTATTCTATTCTATTCTATTCTATTCTATTCTATTCTATTCTATTCTATTCTATTCTATTCTATTCTATTAAGAGTTATGCTTAGACGTCAGCATTTGAAACACACCAGCAGTAATATACCTAGGTAAAACTTAGCAGAATGACACAAAAGGAAGAATGCCAAATGTTTAAACAAGAATTACATTTGTTTATGTACCTACAAACTATTTTCACATCAATTCCCCAAAGAGTTTTTTTTTTTTGTTATTTTGTTATTTTACATTATTTTTGTTTTATTTTACATTAAACACGACTTTTACTTTCCAGTGAGAGCAAACATTCCCCTATCAGTTTTTATTAGTCCATTTTCCTTTAAATAAATTTTAAAGCATGTCTGCCAGGGGGGTGCCTAATTTCCTTTCTAATGTTCAGCCTGTTCTGGGATCAGAGGCATACAGTGCTGAGTTTGGAGAAGGGGAGGTGGGGGAGGGGGGGGGAAACCGAATGAAAATGGCAATTCCATTTCCTAGTTTGGAAAGTATTAATTAGCTCCGTTCATGCATAAATGTGAACAAAACAAATTTCACCTTATCCTTAACTGATTGTAATTTGAAAATGGAAAAGTATAAATACTCATCCAAAAATTGGTGCGTGCTGCCTCATTACTGCATTAATGTGTTAGATACATCTGGCTTTTTGTGATATTTTATCTGTTTTGATTGTGATGGCTTTTGTTTTTAACTGGTCAGAGTCCTGGCGAGGTGGGGAGCATCGCTGGTAGTCCTCGTCTTACGAACACAATTGAGCCCCACATTTTTGTCGCTAAGCGAAACATTCGTGAAGTGAATTTTGCCTCATTTTACGACCTCCCTTGCCACTGTTGTTAAGGAAATCACTTCCGTTGTTAAGTGAGTCACACGGTTGTTCAGTGAATCTGGCTTCCCCATTGACTTTGCTTGTCAGAAGGTCATCACATGATCCCGGGACAATGCAACCGTCATAAGCATGAATCAGTTGCCAAGCGTCTGGATTTTGATCACATGCTGCTACGGTCATAAAGTTTGAAAAACAATCGTACGTCGTTCGAACGTAATTTTGAATGGTCACTAAATGAACTGTTGTAAGTCGAGAACTGCCGGTACCTGTCTAAATGTGATTTATACATAGACAGATAAACTGCCTGGTTTTGTGAGCTGCAGAATTTCGACTTGAGTTTTGCCAGCCTGGGAAGAGTTAAACAGTCGTATACAATTACAACACAACCCCCTTCTCTTTTCTGTTGTGCAAGCAAATACAAGCCTGCCACCTTTCAAAATTACAATGTTGTTGTTGTTTTTTTTTAATGTCCTGCATTTTCTTCTGCATGAAAAACTCATGATTTGGTTTTAATGGACAAACGAACAAACACAAATCCGCGTTTCCTTATCTCTGTCGGTACTTGTCTCCCTAATTAAGTTTTGTGTGGAGGCTACAAGTGAATAGCATGTTCTCTCTCTGCTTGCGTCTATGTTTCCATTTTCACATTTTGTCCAACACAAATGAATACACAACGTTCCAGAAGAGCCGCACTTGAGAGAGTGAGAGATAGACAGAGACAGACAGAGGCAGAGAGGACTAAATAAATTATGTTGTTGTGTCTACTGTGATCCAACAGTATCTCTACATATTTTGCCTCTACGGTATGTATCATAAGTTTCTCCTACTGAACCTCTGGATCTGTCCATGGTTCTGAACACAATACATTGCTTAGTTGCTTGAACTTCAATCAAAGGTTAACAGATTAACGGAGTTGGGAGGGACCTTATAGGTCATCTAGTCCAACCCCCCCGCTCAAGCAGGAGATCCTATACCATTTCTGACAAATGGCAGTCCAATCTTTTCTTGAAAGTCTCAAGTGATGAAGCTCCCGCAACTTCCGAAGGCAACTTTTGTTCCATGGGTTGATTGTTCTCACTGTCAGAAAGTTCCTCCTCATTTCCAGGTTGAATCTCTCCTTGGTCAGTTTCCATCCATTATTCCTTGTCTGGCCTACAGGTGCTTTGGAAAAGAACTTGACCCCCTCCTCTCTGTGGCAGCCCCTCCAATATTGGAAGACTGCTCTCCTGTCTCCCCTGGTCCTTCTCTTCACTAGACCAGCCATGCCCAGTTCATGTAACCGTTCTTCATATGTTTTAGTCTCTAGTCCCCTCATCATCCTGGTTGCTCTTCTCTGCACTCTTTCTAAAGTCTCAACCTCTTTTTTATAGTGTGGTGACCAAAACTGCATGCAATACTCTAGGTGTGGTCTTACTAAGGCTTTATAGAGTGGTATTAGTACCTCACTTGATCTTGATTGTATCCCTCTGTTAATGCAATTTAGGATTGTGTTGGCTTTTTTAGCTGCTGCTGCACATTGCTGGCTCATATTTAGCTGATTGTCCAGTAAGACTCCAAGATCCCTCTCACAGTCACTGCTATTAAGCCTGGTTTCCCCAGTTTATATGTGTGCTGTGATACGATTACTAAGTTTGCAGATGATACAACAGTGGTGGGACTCATCTCCGTGGGAGGGAATGAGTCTGCCTATCGAGATGAGGTGGACCAGTTGCTTTCGTGGTGTGGAGACAATAACTTGGTCCTTAACCTCAATAAGACCAAGGACCTTATAGTGGACTATGGAAGGAATAGATCAGACATCCAGCCCTTGCTTATCAATGGAGACCGGGTGGAGCAAGTGGCCAGTTTTAAGTTTCTGGGTATCATCATAAAAGAGGACCTGACCTGGGGGGGCTCACATTGCAACACTGGTCAAAAGGGCCCAGCAGAGCTTATATGACCTGAGACTTCTCAGGAAACAACAACTGAATGGAAAACTGCTGGTGACCTTCTACCGCTGCACCATAGAGAGTATTTTAACTTACTGCACCTGTGTATGGTTTGCCAATTGCACAGTGGCAGATAGGACAGCGCTCCAGAGGGTTAACGTCATTGCCCAGAGGATCATGGGTTGCCCTCTCCCCTCTTTGGAAGAGCTTTATAGTTCCCGCTGCCTTAAGAAAGTTCAAAATATCCTTAAGGATCCATCTCTCCTCCTCATCTTCTTCTTCTTCACCTCCTCCTCCCCTTCTCCTCTTTCTTCATCTTTTCTCCTCCTCCTCCCTCCTCCTCCTCCTCTTCTTCTCTTCCTCCTCCACCCCCCTCCTCCTCCTCCTTCCCCTTTTCTCCATTCCAAAACCCCCATTTCCTTCTAGCACTGAAGATGTTTCCTAGTTGGATCATGAAATGTCTGCAAGAAAGCCACCAAACTCAGAGAGCACCAAGGATCCCACAGTCCTTCTCCTCCTCTTCCTCCCCCTCCTCCCCCTCCTTCTTTCTTTCTCATCCTCCTCCTTCCTCCTCCTCCTCTTCTTCTTCTTCACTTCCCCCTCCTCCCCCTCCTCCTCTTTCTTCTTTTTTTCTCCTCTTCCCTCCTCCTCCTCCTCCTCCTGCTGCCCCTTTTCTCCATTCCAGAAATGCCATTGCCTTCTAGTACTGAAGATATTTCCTAGTTGGGTCATGAAACATCTGTAAGAAAACCATCAAGCTCAGAGAGCACCAAGGACCCTCTATCCTCCTTCACCTCCTCCTTTTCCTTCTCTTCTTCCTCCTCCTCCTCTTCTTCTTCCTCTTCCTCCTCCTCCTCTCCACAAAACTCCTCCCTTCTAACACTGATTATATTACCTAGTTGGGTCATGAAACGTCTGCAAGAAGACCACCAAGCTCAGAGAGCACCAAGGACCCCCATTCTCCTCCTCCTCCTCCTCCTGCTGATATTACCTAGTTGGGTCATGAAATGTCTGCAAGAAAACCACCAAGCTCAGAGAATCCCAAGAACCCCACAGTCATTCTCCTCCTCCCCCTCCCCCTCCTCCCCCTCCTCCTCCTCCTCTTTCTCCTCCTCCTCCTCCTCCTCCTCTTCTGTCTCATTCTACTCCACAAACCCCACTCCCTCCAGCACTGATGGTATTCCCTAGTTGGATCATGAAACATCTACAAGAAAACCACCAAGGTCAGAGAGCACCAAGGACCCTCCATCCTCCTTCACCTCCTCCTTTTCCTTCTCTTCCTCCTCCTCCTCCTCTTCTTCCTCTTCCTCCTCCTTCTCTCCACAAAACCCCTCCCTTCTAACACTGATGATATTACCTAGTTGAGTCATGAAACGTCTGTAAGAAAACCATCAAGCTCAGAGAGCACCAAGATCCCCCACAGTCCTCCTCCTCCTCCTCCCTCCTCCTCTTCTTCACCTCCTCCTCCTCTCCCTCCTCCTCTTTCTTCTTCTTTTCTCCTCCTCCTCCTCTTCTTCACCTCCTCCTCCCCCCTCCTCCTTCTCTTCTCCTCCACTCCACAAACCTCACTCCCTTCTAGCACTGAAGATGTTCCCTACTTGGGTAACGAAACATCTGCAAGAGAGTCCCAAGGACCCCACAGTTCAACCCTGCGCTACCAATATTCGCTGCTATGGCTATTCTGATTGCCTGCTTTTTCAAAGCAAACCTCCAAGTTAAAGAATGGCTCCTACCCTCAAAATCCAATCATTGTTTACACTTTGGGAATGCCTCTGGGACCACCTCACCTTGGAGTGACTAACAACCCGTTAAAGGAAAAATAAAGTCTTTACACATAAATATGTGTCACACATAACCTCACCAATAAAGAGCGTGTTTTAAATAACTCGCCTGCTCCAATCTGCAATAGGTTCTCTGGGGCAAAAGATAAAAGGAAGAATAATGGTTTGCGGCTTTATTTTTGCTATGCGATGTTCCTGTTGTATTTGCAAGCTGTTGTTCACTGGGGGTTTTTTTTTTCTTCTTCTGTAAAATGGCTTATGGATTTCCTCCCCACCCCCCGCATTTATTATGTGTAGTTGACAAAAGGAACAACACAAAAATGTTAATATCAGAAATTGCATCTCTGCACTTGAGGATTGTGAAAGCACTGTACACACAGCAACAACAACAACAACAACAACAATAATAATAATAATATCAACATCATCAACAAATTCCTGTGAATTTTTTTTTAAAAAATATGATTTACATAGGAGAGAGAGAGGTGGGGGGGAGAAGAAAATTGCAAATTGCAAAATTGAAATGAATTCAAATTGCAAATTAATTCAAAGGTTTTAAATCCCCACTTTTTCATTATAAGGATACCCTTTAAAGCCAAGAAAATTAGAAATGCAGGCAGTCCTTGACGTAAGGCCACAGCTGAGTCCAAAATTTATGTTGCTAAACCCACCCTGGTTGTTGGGTGAATTTTGCCCCGTTTTTACCACCTTCCTTGCCAGAGTTGCTAAGCGAATCATTCCAGTTGTTCAGTTAGTAACATGGTCATTAAGCGAATCAGGCTTCCCCATTGACTTTGCTTGTCAGAAGATCGCAAAAGGGGATCACATGACCCTGGAACCCGTCATAAGTACGAGTCAGTTGCCAAGCATCCGAATTTTGATGATGGGACCACGGGGACGCTGCAATGGTGGTATGTGTGAAAAAGGCTGATAAATCACTTTTCTCAGTGCTGTTGTAACTTCGAACAGTCACTAAATGAACCAGCGTAAGTCAAGGATTACCTGTAACTAAATGAAGTCATCCTCATTCCTTAAAAAAAAAAAAATCTTCTTTTCACATTAGCCCCAGTGTAGACTAGCATAGACAGTGTAGACTAGGGATGCAGTGGCTCAGTGGCTCAGTGGCTAAGACCCTGAGCTTGTCGATTGAAAGGTTGGCAGTTTGGCGGTTCGAATCCCTAGTGCCGCGTAACGGAGTGAGCTCCCATTCCTTGTCCCCGCTTCTGCCAACCTAGCAGTTCGAAAGCACGTTAAAAAATGCAAGTAGAAAAATAGGGACCACCTTTGGTGGGAAGGGAACAGTGTTCCGTGCGCCTTTGGCGTTGAGTCCTGCTGGCCACATGACCACGGAGACGTCTTCGGACAGCGCTGGCTCTTCGGCTTTGAAACAGAGATCAGCACCACCCCCTAGAGTCAGGAACGACTAGCACGTATGTGCGAGGGGAACCTTTACCTTTAAGACCTTACCTTTAGGCTTGACTCAAGAAAAATAAAGCTCTATTATAGTTTTAATATGCCCTCTGAAAGCATATTTTCAAAACTTTGTTGGCATTAGCCAGGTTTGATCGTGGGAATAAAGCTTGGTTTATCCCCTTAGAGTCCAGACAAAATACCTCCTTGTGAAAAATGGGGATAAAACAGAAGATATGGCATGACAGTTGTAAATAAATAGACCACGGTGTAAATATATTCACCCTATAGAGGGAATCATATTGCAAAGCAGACATGTACAAAATATAGATCGGTCCCTTGAAATGCCAACTTCAACTGCAGAGATGGCAAACTCACATTCTGAAGCTCTTGAGATCTTTGTAAAAATCCCACTCCGCAAGACCTCTAAAATCAATCTGCTGAAATCTGAATTATGGTTTAGGAACTCCTGATGCTTACAGTGTAAAAGCTCAGAGAGGCTTAACGCATTAATCTCAGCACTCCCAAACTACAAAAGAAGAAGAACCCACAATTTCGGTGCTGCCCTTTGATGTCAACTCATCACAACCTGGTTCTGCCATTTCCTGTGGGTGACTAGAAAGGCAGGGAACCAAAAAGTGGGTGAAAGAAAGAAAAAAGGGGAAGGAAAGGGAATTTGCTAAAAGAGAGAATGGAGAAGAGATAGCCCATGTTTTCTGCCAAAAGAAAAGAAGCTAAAATGCACTAGTTGGGTAGAGTCCTCAATGTTTAGGATCATGTTATAGGTTAGATAAGGTTTGGTGGTGCCAACTAAATCTGTGCCAGTGGCCCATCCTTAAGGTCTCCTTCTAAAGGTCCAGTAGAATAACAATACTGAAAATTGCAGCGGATTAAATATTGAAACAGTCATTACAAGTTAATTTCCAGAATTTGATAAACATACTGTATTCCACTCTCTTTCAAATATATATTTTTGCTTCTCGTTCCATCTGAAAATAATTCAGAGGAAGGAGAGGTAGAGGAGGAGGAGAAAAAAGAAAAGGAGGAAGGAGGAGGAGGAGAAGGAGAAAGAAGAAGGACTGTGAGGTCTTTGGTTGTTTTCTTTCTGATGTTTTATAACCCAACTAAAAATCATCATCAGTGTTAGGGGGTCTTGGGATTTGCAGAGTAAGGAGTAGGGGATAAGGAGGAGCAGGAGCAGGAGAAAAGGAGAAGGAGGAAGGAGGAAGGAGGAAGGAGGAGAAAGATAGGAAAGAGAAGAGAAAGAGAAGAGAAAGAGAAGAGAAAGAGAAGAGAAAGAGAAGTATTGTGGGGGGGGGTTGGTGCTCTCTGATCTTGGTTCTTTTCTTTCTGATGTTTCATTACCCAACTAGTAATCATCATCAGTGTTACGAAAGTTTGGGATTTGGAGTAAGGAGGACAGGACAAGGAGGAGGAGGAGGAGATGGATGGATGGATGGATGAAGGAAAAGGAAAAGGATGAAGGAGAAAGAGAAGGACTGTGGGGTCTTTGGTGCTCTGATCTTGGTTGTTTTCTTTCCGATGTTTCATTATCCAACTAGGAATCATCATCAGTATTAGGAAGGCTTGTGATTTGCAGAGTAAGGAGAAGGGGAGAAGGAGAAGGAGAAGGAAGGAGAAGGAAGGAGAAGGAGAAGGAGAAGGAGAAGGAGAAGGAGAAGGAGAAGGAGAAGGAAAAATCCCAAGCCACAAATTTCCCAAGGTTTCCCACCATAGAATCATGCCCACATTTATAAGATTCCTGATAGAACTCCCATAATACATTTCTGTGCTGAAAGTATCTTTGCCAACATTTCAATCTGCATGCATGTTGCATTCTACCCTACATAACTCTTCTGCATTTTTTCCCAGCTCTCCTTCAAGTTGAGACATTCACGGCATCCATAGAGCAAGAACAGAAGTTCTAAACATCTCCAATGGTGTCCCTTTTCCCCCCCACTGACCTTCATTGGTTTCTCCCCACCACCCAGGACAAGAAAGCTTCCATGCGTGGGGATTAGGTCTGTAATCACCTTCTAGGGAAAGAGTTGGTCTAAATGATCTTCCTTGAATAATCTCATCTTGAGTGGCCCTCAACCTCTTTGACTGCATACTTTTCTCTGGACTCTCCAGGAGAAATGATGGATGCCCTAATTAGATCATGAGTCTCGAGCCAAGCTTCAAAAGAAATCCAGTTATTTATTAGGAGCTTCATGTCGGTACGTTCCCAAGTGAAGCCAGCTCTGACCCTACATAATTTACGCCCCAATCATGACCCTGTTTCCCCCCTCCTCCCCCAGGGCGTGTCATCAATCACATTCACCAATGGAGCAATTTTGCAGGTTGTAGAGGTCACTCCCCTTGCTGCTGTAGGTAACCCTGGGAGACAGCCTTGAGAGAGATAAGTGTGGAATGTGCATCGGTTTCTGGCTGCTGTGCAGTTTCGCCGGTTTCCCATCCCCCACCCCCACCCCCCCGGCCTATGGCAACTCGAGAGCAGGCCAGGGATGCTTTGCGAGTTGATAGGGATATTCCTCTCGTGATGCTATTTCAGAAGACTCCCCCAGTGGAGAATGCAAGGACCCCTTTTTGACAATGGTGGTCCATCACAGAGGCCAACCACATCCCAAGGAAGAACTCACAAACAACACAGCACACTCAGTATTCTATTACACACTTGGCACATCTCTGCCTCTCCCTTGATCCTCCTCAGCTGGGAAGAAGTTCCTTCTAAAGCCTAAGAAGTGCTTATGTGTACTGGGGATATGTATAATTAATAGACATTTCAGATGTGCCATTTTTTTGCTTACTGAAGAAATTTGTCTTGGAAAACGCAGCGAATTTGGCTAATGGCTTGCTCAAAGTCTCATTAAGGGTGGGAAGACATATCTGAAGAGACAATCCTTTCCATATTTTGCTTTTATCACTGGGTTTGTTTACATTCAACCGCTTGGCAGCCGCGTTCAAATAGTATATCCTTGATCCAGCAAGCTTTTTTTTTTTTTTTGGTCCCTGCCTCCCTCTTAAATTTATTTTCTAAAAACTCCCCAGAACAACGTGAATAATTTCCCCTCACTGTATTTAGACACACTGCAAAAGATTGGTGTGGGTTTGTTTTTTGTAATCAGTGGAGACTTCAAAGAAACAAAACAAAACAAAAAATCTAATGTTTATTCCGATGTTAATTTCCCTTGACTAAATTCAACAGAAATAGGAAATATGGAAATACCTTATTATTGTAGCTGCTGATACGTTATTTAATAACATACACAAGATTCTGAGTAGAGACATTTAAAATGGATTAATTTGGAAACATCCCAAGTGAAGTCTCTAATGCTAAATCCTGGTCCCTCTTTACAATCACTGGAAGTTCTCTGGGTATTTTTGTGGTCTCCATGGTCATCTGTATCATCTTCTTACTGATCTACATTCTCTTCTTGTTCTCATGATGTGAAAATGATTTAGTCTGTCCTGAAATTTCAATCTCATTGAATCAGAGAATCTTAGAATTGGTGCTACCGAAGTTAGGGAATCCAATTCCTGCTTGATGCAGCAATTCAAATTAAACCCTACCAGACAGATGATTATTCAGCCTGTGCTTGATCAGGGGAGACTCACTACTTCCCCCCCAATCATGGGTTCCATGCCAAAGTTCTCTGAGGAGCATTTCCTGGGATCTAGAATGATTTTAAAGAATCTCTGGTCTTGTTCAGCATGATAGTGTTCAGATACTTGTCGTATCCTCCATTTTTTTCCACATGGAAGCATGCCACTTCCATCTACCTCATCTTCTTTCCTGGGTTCTGCTAATTCTTCCTGTTGTATTTCTTGGAAACATAGAGTATAAAACATAGAATAATAGCGTTGGAAGAGATCTTGGAGATCTTCTAGTCCTCCAAGTGTTGGACTTTCACTCTTTCTTAAAATTAGATGCTAGTCTGGTCTTCTAGAGCAAGAAAGAACATGCCTCTTCTTCCATCTTCTCCATCATCACCCTTCGGAAATTTTTCAGACTTCTGCTTTGACTCATTTGTTCTTTGATCTCCAGGTTAAATTATACTCAGATCTTGCGATCATTCATTATGGGAGTTGGTCTCCAGTGTCTTCAGTTTCCTGACTATTCCTCTCCAATTTCTCCATGTCCCTCAGGAAGTAATAACCCTGGTCTGCAGTATCCTGGGGTGCTACCCTCAGCACATCTTACCACATCGAGAGGACTCCTTTCAACACAGAGTTGCTATTTTCTCCACAAAATGACCTTTGTAACATGAGCTGATGTCCTAACTCAAGACATGTCACTTTTATTGCTCAAAGGACCAGGACAAGTCTAATTTCTTTCCCTTTTTGGATACCCTTGCCAGAGACTGAAAATATGATTTTATGGTAAGCAATACCAACTGCATGCTCTATTTTCAATGCCACGATAAAAAACCAAGACAAGAGCAAATGAAATTAAATCATAAATCAGAACAAGATGGGAAGGTTATCTGAGCAGTCAATGCCAAGGAAGACAATAAGAGAGAAGGAAGGGCAAAGAGGAAAGGGGGCAGTGAGGGCCTTGTTTTATTACTAAATTATGAAAAAATAAAATACATTGATTGGGGGCAAATGGGTATTTTTTTTTTTATGGACAAAAGGCTTCATGTGAAAATAGAATTGCAATGATAAATTACAGAAGGATCCTAATTAGATGATCCAAGCCAATGATTTGTCCGATGGACAGTATTGACATGTTTTTGAATTGTTGATGAGGATAATGTATTACAGCACAGCAACGATGTCAAAATAAACATTGGATCTACCTTCTCACAAAAAAACTCATTTCCATGTATCTAAGTGAGTAAGCTGGGATCCAGCATTTTAGGTGTCTAGTAGAACTTTGGGAATATAGTAGTCAGGGGACGCGGTGGCTCAGTGGCAAGACGCTGAGCTTGTCGATCGAAAGGTCAGCAGTTAAGGGGTTTGAATCCCTAGCGCCGTGTAACGGGGTGAGCTCCCATTATTTGTCCCAGCTTCTGCCAACCTAGCAGTTCGAAAGCACGTAAAAAATGCAAGTAGAAAAATAGGGATCACCTTTGGTGGAAAGATAACAGTGTTCTGTGCGCCTTTGGCATTGAGTCATGCCGGCCACATGACCATGGACACGTCTTCGGATAGCGCTGGCTCTTCGGCTTTGAAACAGAGATGAGCACTGCCCCCTAGAATCGGGAACAACTAGCACATATGTGCAAGGGGAACCTTTACCTTTACCTTAGAACTTTGGACTTATGATACATAGACCTGATGTTCGGGGACAACTCTGAAGCTTATTTCGTTCAGCCGAATTTTGGATTTAACACCACCACTGATTGATCAGACCCAAAACCATCTCTAAAGATGGCATCTTCCTTTCCTAAACTTGTTTACAGATTGTCGTGGTAGGCGGGATAGTTCTTGGCAGACGGGGTGAAACGTTCAGGCTGCCAAAGGTATGTTCAGATAACAGGTTGAATAGTCCACAACTGGACCATAGGTGGCGCAAGAGAGGCTCAGAAGAGACTCTCTCTAGTTTCTCAGTCAACCCAAATGAAATTCAAGGTAACCACAAACTTACAGTAGTGGCTGAAATTGTGGAAACCTTTTGGGAAAAGTGTATTTTTGAGGTTTGATGGCTAATAACATCACTTTTCTTTTTTTTCTTTTTTTTTTTTTTTTTGGAGTTTCAAAATAATCCTATTCCACTGCTGGAATGGCCTGGGAATAGCCCAGACCTTCATCCAATTGAAAATCTATGAAACCGACTAAAGAAACTTGTTAGTCAGAAGCGACCCAGAGCAATAAAACCCAGTTAATAGAAGCCATCATTCAATCTTGGTTTCACATTATAATACCTGCAGAACTCAAAGACCTGGTTCATTCCATGGGAAGATGGAATGAACGAAGCATTAACTGACACGGTGATCATTTTTGTATATCTAGTTTTTTCGACGTGTTTCACTTTTCTTCTTTATACTGTAACTGCTATTCTAATAGCAAATCCTTCCTAAAAGTTATTGCATTACATTCTTGATTAAATTATCTTTCCATTGATATATAAGTTTATGGTACGACTCCCCCCAAAAAGTGGTGTTATTAGCTAGTTTTAGAAAATACACTTTCTCCAAAAGGTTTCCACAATTTTGGCCACTACTGTATGTAAGACCACTCTGTCTGGTCCACGGGTCAGCAACCTTAAACACTCAAAGAGCCACAAAGGTCCTAACTGGAAAACCCCCATTCAATTCTGGAGACGACCGGAAGTCCAATTCCTCCACCATAGAGTCTCCTCCTAGTGTGGCATCCTTTTTCCTCTTCTGACCAGAAGTCCGGTTCCCCCACCATAGAGTCTCCTCCTAGCGTGACATCCTTTTTCCTCTGCCGACCAGAAGTCCGGTTCCCCCACCATAGAGTCTCCTCCTAGCGTGGCATCCTTTTTCCTCTGCCGACCAGAAGTCCGGTTCCCCCACCATAGAGTCTCCTCCTAGCGTGGCATCCTTTTTCCTCTGCCGACCAGAAGTCCGGTTCCCCCACCATAGAGTCTCCTCCTAGTGTGGCATCCTTTTTCCTCTGCTGACCAAAAGTCCGGTTCTTCCACCATAGAGTCTCCTCCTAGCACAGAGTCCTTTTTCCTCTACCTGTCCTAACCGAAAGCCCTATCAATTGTAGAGTCGACCGGTGACAGGGAGCCGCAGCAGAGGGATGAAAGAGCCACATGCGGCTCCAGAGCCACGGGTTGCCGACCCCTGGTCTGGTCCTTTGGGGTAAAAAAAATGGCCAAACTTTTTCATTGCATGTTCAATGAGTGAGGTAGCTCTTAAGCTTTTGGGCACTGTCTTTGTGGAATATAAAACAACTCTGTAAAAATAATGGTCTGTTTGGTCTGAGCGAACAATGTCCAACTTCTTTTGCTCATTTCTGAGCTTTCTCTACCAGCTGAACACCACGCCAAATATCCTTAGAGATCAGAAGAGGAAAACATTCCTAATCAATAAAGAATAGGAGTCATTTTCCAAATTGCCCTTCGGTGCAAAGGGAGTATCATCGCATCCTTAACAGAATACACTTGTTTGGCTGGCTAACTTAATTACAAGAAAAAAGAAATTTATTTTCCTACTGTCAGCCTAATTAAAATTAAATACCAGCCAGATGGTTTGTAAATTTTTCAAGAGCATTTTCATTCCCCGTTTTAAAAAAAGGAAAAGAGAGATTCCAGACAGGAATAAGCAAAACATCTGTATCTACGGGGAGTGGAGGGAAGAGGAAAAAGAAGGAAGGAAAAGCCAAAAAAAAAATTTTTTTTTAGGAAACAAAACTATTTTTTTAAAAAAGGCAGTCTTGTGAAATGGGATAAACGGGGAAAATGCCAAGGATGGTTCAGATTGCATTTTGCAAAATTTTGCCAGGATTGTCATTCAACGATGTCATCCTTCTGCAGTGACATGAGGGATCAACAGAGAGATACAATCAAGAGCCTTGATAGTACAGGGGTTTAGTGCACCCTGTTATTAACACAGCTGCCGGCAATTTCTGCTGGTTCGAATCTCTCCAAGGCTCAAGGTTGACTCAGCCTTCCATCCTTTCTAAGGTAGGTGAAATGAGGACCCAGTTTGTGGGGGCAATAAGCTGACTTTGTATAAAATATATACAAAAGAATGAAGGCTATTGCTTAGCGCATTGTAAGCCACCCTGAGTCTCCGGAGAAGGGCGGCATATAAATCAAATTAAAAAAAAAAAAGATCAAGCAAGGTACTAATATAAAGCCATAGTAAGACCACACCTAGAGTACTGCATCCAGTTTTGGTCACCACAGTATTAAAAAAGAGATGTTGAGACTCTAGAAAGAGTGCAGAGAAGAGCAACCAGGATGATGAGGGGACTGGAGGCTAAAACATATGATGAACGGTTGCAGGAACTGGGTATGGCTGGTCTAGTGAAGAGAAGGACCAGGGGAGACAGGAGAGCAGTCTTCCACTATTTGAGGGGCTGCCACAGAGAGGAGGAAGTGGGTCAAGCTATTTTCCAAAGCACCAGAAGGCCAGACAAGGAACAATGGATGGAAACTGATCAAGGGGAGATTCAACCTGGAAATAAGGAGGCATTTTCTGACAGTGAGAGCAATCAACCCATGGAACAGAAAAGTTGTCTTTGGAAGTTGTGGAAGCTTCATCCCTGGAAGCTTTCAAGAAGAGACTTGACGGCCATCTGTCCGAAATGGTGTAGGGTTTCCTGCTTGGGTGGAGGGTTGGACTAGATGATCTACAAAGTCCATTTCAACTCCGTTATTCTATATTGAATGGAACGACTTGCCTTCAGAAGTTGTGGGAGCTTCATTGCTGGAAGCTTTCAAGAAGAGACTGGACTGCCATCTGCCAGAAATGGTGTAGGGTTTCCTGCTTGGGCAGGGGGTTGGACTAGATGACCTACAACAAGGTCCCTTCCATACATCTGTCAATATGTAATGCAATATGTGACATCTCTCAGCCTCTGTAAGCATCAGACAGGGATGGAAGATGGACCAGGGGACTCATGCAACGGGTAGCATGGAGGGAAAATGTTGCCCTCGATTGTTACCCATGATTGTAGCACAGATCTTGGAAAGGGTGTTTCAATCTTAGGAATCTTAGAGGTGGGGCCATCTCTAAACAGGGCCACGGAGCAATTGTGATGCTTGAGGTGTAGACCGCAGCTATCTCATGCAAGGTGGCGCATGCACAAAATCACTTCCTTCGAGATGAAGCCCAATGTAGCTTTGAGGTTCAGCAGAATCTTGTCTCTTACTGCAGAATAGAGAGCGCCAGTTTCACTGGCATTTTCTCATCTACCCCCCCTTCTATAATTCTCCTTTTATAGGATAATCCTGCAGATATTCAGAAGAACATCCCTTTACATTCAAAAGGACTTACCCTTGGTAAGAGAAAAGAGCTTGAACATTTCTAGTGGGTCATGAATTTAATTTGCATTTGAGCTAGGCTGTCTTCCTTTCCCTCATTCCCTCCCTCCCTGTTCATTCATTTGTTTGTTTGTTTGTTCGTTCCTTCCTTCCTCTCTCCCTTCCTATTCCCTCTTTCTTCTCCCTTGCTCCCTCGCCCCCTCCCTCCCTTTCTCCCTCCCTCCCTCCCTCCCTCCCTTCCTTCCATGGTGGGCCGTGATTAGAATTCAGTATTGCAGGCTAATTCTATATATATATAAGTGTTATTGCTATCTATCTATATCTATCTATCTATATAAAGTGCTATATATAAATGCTATTGCTTTCTTTTTTCTTTTTTCCTTCCTTCCTTCCTTCCTTCTTCTCCTCTCCTTCCTTCCTTCCTTCCTTCCTCTCCTCTCCTCTCCTCTCCCTTCCTACCTCCCTTTCTCCCCTTCCTTCCTTCCTTCCTTCCTTCCTTCCTTCCTTCCTTCCTTCCTTCCTTCCTTCCTTCCTTCCTTCCTTCCTTCCATCCATGGTGTGCAGTCATTAGAATTCAGTATTGCAGGCTAATTCTATATATATATATAAGTGTTATTGCTATCTATCTATCTATAAAGTGCTATATATAAATGCTATTGCTATCTTCCTTCATTCCTTTGTTCCTTCCTTCCTTCCTTCCCTCCCTCCCTCCCTCCCTTCTTCTTCCCTTCCCTTCCCTTCCCTTCCCACTGTCTATATTTCTTGTAATGAGTGCATCTTTCTCTCTACATTAAGTTTGGTCAGAGGCCCAAGCAAATGTTAAATTAGTGCCATCACCACAGTGGGTACTCATGAAGAAAATGGCTTTTTGATGCTGCTAATTTACTTTCTCCCCCTGCTGTCCTGGAGTGACTGGCCAAGTTTATCCTCGCATCGGGGTAGTGGTGGTGGGGGAGCAACAACTGTTTCTGTCTCTGTGGATTAAACCCCATTAGTTATGCACGGACGGCTTGCAAATCCTACAGCGGGGCGTGCAGAATTCAGCACGTTCACCGGCCTCTTGACGGAGATGGAGGACTTCGATGCCGTTGGGGGAGCGCGAGAGAAAAAAGCAGAGTCATGGAGAAGGTCTTCATTCCCTCTCTCTCTCTCTCTCTCTCTCTCTCTCTCTCTCTCTCTCTCTCTCTCTCTCCCTCTCTCTCTCTCTTGTTTTTTTGGTCTGTCATTCCTTCTCTTCTCTCCTTCAGAGAACAAATGCACTGAATTGTCTGGGGAGAGCAGTCCACAGCCAAGCTGAAACGAAAAGAGGCTTCAGCTTTAATTAAGCCCAACCGTCAAGGGTTGCCCTTTTCGTAGAGTTGCTTCCAAAAATGGCATGCTTTGCCCTTCCATAAATAAATCCCTCGCCTTCCCGGTGGCACTGGCCCTCCGTGCCTCTCAGCTGGATCCCTGCCTATTGTCGTGATTCCCTGTCAAAGATGGATGAGGAAACCAGGGCCCTCAGCTGTTCAGCATGGTAGAGCTGTAATTTAGGCAGCCTCTTGGCTTCTCTTGCCTTGCCTTCCCCCTCCTCCCTCCCCTCCCCTCCCCTCCAGACAAGGAGGAAGACAAATGAAAAGAAGGCGACATGGGATACATGGCAGCTGATGGACTTTGGGATGCTGACTGTAGCCGAAGGGACTTTGCAGACAACTGAACCACAGAAAAGAGATGATTGCGATTCATTGGACTCCTTATTGGAGATTCATAGAATCAGTGGTGGGATTCAAAAAAGTTTTACTACCGGTTCTGTGGGCGTGGCTTGGTGGGCGTGGCATGGCGTGGCATGGTTGACATGGCACTCCATTCCCACCCAAATCCAGGGGAAGGATACTGCAAAATCCCCACTCCCTCCCCACTCCTGGGGGAAGAATACTGCAAAATTTCCATTCCCACCCCACTCCAGGGAAAGGATACTGCAAAATTCCCCATTCCCTTCCCACCCCACTCACCTGCTTTCCAGCTCCATTCTTCTGTGCAGGGCAACAAAAAAAGAACCAGCCAATCAGCTGAGACTTGATCAGCTGAGACTCGGGAGGCGGGGCCAGCCAGAGGTGGTATTTGCCGGTTCTCCGAACTACTCAAAATTTCCGCTACCAGTTCGCCAGAACCGGTCAGAACCTCTGCATAGAATCATAGGGCCGGAAGGGACTGTGGAGGCCTTCTAGAACAACCTCCTGCCCAAGGCAGTGGTCCTTATACTATCCCAATCTTTTCTTGAAAGCCTCCAGTGATGGAGCACCCACAACTCCGGGAGTTAAGCCACTCCATTGATTCATCGTTCTCCCTGAAAATGTCCTTTAGGTTCAGAATAACAGTTGGAAGGGACCTTGGAGGTCTTCTAGTCCAACCCCCTGCCCAGGCAGGAAACCCCACACCACTTCAGACAAATGGTTATCCAACATCTTCTTAAAAATTTCCAGTGTTGGGGCATTCACAAATTCTGGAGGCAAGTTATTCCACTGATTATAATAATAATAAATAATAATAAATTTATTTACGGTCACAGACCAAAATGCAAGCATAGCTACAGAAAAACATAGGGAAAAGAACATCACGAACAGCCGGCCACCGGAAGCTCCGGCCGAGAGGGACCACAGCGCTCTCCTCTAATGGTTACGGCTCTTAGAAAAAATTTTGAGACCTGAGAGGTAGTGTATGAGGAGCCATCCCCTAGACAATACAAGGCCAAATCACTATCATTGGGCCCACAGAAATCTGTCTCTAAGAGAGACATCAAATTAGTCCTGGCTACGTTGTACATGGGGCAGTGTAAAAGGACATGCTCCACAGTCTCTACCACAGGGACATAGCCGCTCGCCCCTTGGAAGCCTCTTGAATCGACCGTCCAGCAATGCTGAAGGCAAGACGTTAAAACGAGCAAGGGAGAAGACTCTTCTATACTTAGGGATGGTTAGAGTATAGAAATATGAGGCCATCCTCAGTCCAAAATTATTAAGTTGGCTGAAGACCAGAGGGGAGCAGGTTTTATTGGCTCTAGCTCTCAGATATTGTAAGTCTATGTCCACAAGCCGTTGGACTACCCTACATTGGGCATCTTTAAGGCCATAGTCTCCCATGGCATCCCCCGAAAAACCTAACAGGTGGAGTTTCTTCGTCAGATCCCTCTCCCATCGAGACGTATAGGGGTCAGCTAACACCAGGGAGAGGTAGCTGCCAGGGGCTGCCAAAAAGAGTGCCCGAAACCACCATTTAAAGGTGTTGATCCACGCCATGCATTCGACTGATCGGATGCCCAGTTCCAGATACATCGGAGCAAAGCCAACACAGGGAGGGAGACCCAAAAGTTTCCTTAAAAAAGCAGCCTGCGTTCTTTCAATACACTCCTTGAAGCCCTGTATCCATGTCGGAATTCCATAAAGAGTTTGGGCCAAGGTTTTGGCTTTGTAAATACGCAGAGCAGAAGGAATAAATTGGCCACCTTGGGTATAGAAAAATATTCCACTGATTAATTGTTCTCACTGTCAGAAAATTTCTCCTTAGTTCTAAGTTGCTTCTCTCCTTGCTTAGTTTCCATCCATTGCTTCTTGTCCTGCCCTCAGGGGCTTTGGAGAATAGCTTGACCCCACCCCACCCCCTTTCTTTGCGGCAGTTCCTGAGATATTGGAAGACTGCTATCATTTCTCCCCTGGTCCTTCTTTTCATCAAACTAGACATACCCAGTTCCTGCAACCGTTCTTCATATGTTTTAGGCTCCAATCCCCTAATCATCTTTATTGCTCTTCTCTGCACTCTTTCTAGAGTCTCCACATCTTTTTTACATGGTGGCGACCAAAACTGGATGCAGGATTCCCAGCGTGGCCTTACCAAGGCATTATAGAGTGGTAGTAAAACTTCACGAGATCTTGATTCTATCCCTCTGTTATTACAGAGGGATAATGAATGCAGGTTTGATCTGGTGGAGGGAACGCTTGACAACTATCTAAATCTGCTCATGTTTTTAAATTTTTAAAATTTATTATCAAACCTCTGTGCCACCTATCTCGCTGAGGTGACTCTGTAGTCCTGTGCAGTCTACCTGTAGATTTTATACCATCTTGGAGATGCCGCAATGGACATAAGTGGGAGGATTGGTTTTTAAGTTGCTTTTTAAAAGTACCATGGTACCTCTGAACGGTCACTACACAAATGGTTGTAAGTTGAGGATAGCCCTTATGTTACTCCAACAAGTTAATACATTGTTTCCCCACCCATAATGGGTTCCTGTGTTTGAGTTTACTTTCATTTTAATGTACGCATCGTTTTTGTGGTACATTACATCTGGCAGGTCAAACAACCGTGAATAAATTTTACTACCACAACAGGACTTGGCAATGTTCAGGTTTTATATCAGTGATGAAATCCAAATTTTTTAATTTGGAACCGGTTCTGTGGGCATGGCTTGGTGGGCGTGGCTTGGTGGGCATGGCAGGGGAAGGATACTGCAAAATCTCCATTCCCTCCCCACTCCAGGGGAAGGATACTGCAACATCTCCATTCCCAGACCACTCCTGGGGGAAGGATACTGCAAAATCTCCATTCCCACCCCACTCCAGGGGAAGGATACTTAAAATCTCCATTCCCACCCCACTCCTGGGGGAAGGATACTGCAAAATCTCCATTCTCGCCCCACTCCAGGGGAAGGATACTGCAAAATCTCCATTCTCACCCCACTCCAGGGGGAAGGATATTGCAAAATCTCCATTCCCACCTCACTCCTGGGGGAAGGATATTGCAAAATCCCCATTCCCACCCCACTCCAGGGGAAGGATACTTAAAATCTCCATTCCCTCTGCACTCCTGGGGGAAGGATACTGCAACAATCTCCATCCCCACCCCACTCCAGGGGAAGGATATTGCAAAATTTCCATTCCCATCCCACTCCAGGGAAGGATACTGCAAAATCCCCATTCCCTCCCCACTCCTGGGGGGAAAGATATTGCAAAATCTCCATTCCCACCCCTCTCTGGGGCCAGCCAGAGGTGGTATTTGCCAGTTCTCCGAACTGCTCAAAATTTCCGCTACCGGTTCGCCAGAACCTGTCAGAACCTGCTGGATTTCACCCCTGGTTTATATAGCTCTTGTAACTCGGTCCCAGAACAAACTCTTTAGAGATTGCTCAAGACCTTAAACCCTTAGATCACCAAACCCACAAGCTAAATTCATACAACCTAGTTTTACTCCGTCCTGAGTTCTGGCTGCAGGCCAAGATCTCACCGAAAGCGGAAAACGTGCCCGAATCCTTACAAACAACACAAATTGATTTGCATATGTGCCTGCCATGTTGTGAAATTGCAATATGTTGTTTTGTCCTTTGCCTCATTGATTCGAGGTGATGCTGGGCTAACAAGCTTGTGTCAGCCAAGGAATGGATTAAGAAAGAAAAAAAAAAGAAAAAAGAAAGGGACCATTGCCATAAAATTCTGCTCAAGCTATTAATAAATATCAAGAGCGATTTATTCCCTGTTTATATCAATTACTAAGTACCTCCGTTAGCGGAAAGGTTATATTCATACGAAATCCTGCAGCAGGCTAACCTTTTCCTCCTTTCCAAAGGACACCAAATTCATCTTTTTTTAACATGGGTTATCACGTCCACCAGGGCCCCTTAATAAATAATGCAGGGCCTTTATTCAACTATACATAAAACCTAACTAGAATTTTGTTTAATGGCTCAGAGCAGTGATTTCCCCCCCATTCCGGGCTTCATCCTTCCTATCCTAAATCTTCCTGTTTCTGTCCTCATGGGAATCTGTCTGACAATTCTTGATGAACTAAAGGAGGAAGACGTATTGTTCCATTTCTTTCCTTTTTTTCCCCCTCTCAGCCTTGTTCTTTAATCTGGTTGTAAATGCTGGTTCTGGACACTTTTGGTTGGAGAGATGGAGGAGGACAGAAGAGCTGAAGGACAATCCATGGTCCATCTACAGATATGTTTGTTGGAGATTGCCAAGGAAGCAGATAAAATTGGCATCTCTGTTTGAGGAGGTCTTTATTTGACCCCAGGAAGATTGTCACTTATAGATGGATGGATGGATGGATGGATGGATGGATGGATGGATGGATGGATAAATAGATGGCTAGATGGTTAGATGGATGGGTGGATGGGTGGATGGGTGGATAGATGGATAGATAGATGATAGATGATAGACAGACAGACAGACAGACAGATAGATGAGAAACAGACAGACAGATCATTGATAGAGGGATGGTAGAGATGGAGAGGGAGAGATGAAGAGAGGGAGAGATGGAGATGGGTGGATGGATGGATGAATAGAGAGAGATAGAATGGACAGATACCAGTAGATATAAATACAGGATAGATTACAGGATAGATAGAGTGATTGATAGATGATTGGTTAGATATAGATAAGACAGTTGATGTATTTATTTATTATTTATTTATTAAATTTGGTTGCCACCCATCTCACTGCAATCTTGCTAGATTGATAGACAGATGATATGTTAGACAGGTGGATAGATAGATAGGTAGATGATTACGAGATGATAGATAGATAGATAGATGATTAAGATAGATAGATAGATAGATAGATAGATAGATAGATAGATAGATAGATAGATAGATAGATAATTAGATAGATTGATAGATCGATCTGTGACCAAGACAGTCACTGTGGAGTGGCAGGTAAGGCATTAAATTGAGACAGGTGAGACCCAGGTTCAAGCCTACTGCTGGTCATGAAAACTGTTGGGTTGCTAGATCTTGCTCAACTCAGTCTATTTTTGGGGCGTGGGCCAAATGGAGAAAAGATTATACCCCACATGGTGCCTGGAGCTTCTGGTGGGACACTGAGATGGACACCTAACAAAGAGACCAGGATCTCACATTCTATCTCACCAAAAGAGACAGTGTAGTGTAGGGGGTTCAAGAGTTGAACCAAAAGAAGGGAGACCCAGATTTTGGATCATTCTCAGCCCCAGAAGTCCCAGGGGAACTTCAGCTCCCCCACTTCCCCCTTCATTCAGTCCAACCTGCCTTACAGGGTTGTCATTGCAGAGAAACGTAGGGAGAAAGGAACGTTGATCTACACTGCCTTGAGCTCTTGTACCACAGGCAGGTTCTCACTCTACTAGATGGATCTCCTTCTTGATTTTTGGACGATCCCATCTGGTGATTGTCATGGAGTCATTTTGTGCTTCTGTGCTGACCAAGGAAGGAGCCTGGTAATTTTTATTTTATTTTTTAAGGATGCAACGAATACAGACATACACAGACACGGAGCCACTCCGCAGCTGCACTACTGGAAGAAAAAGCCAAATGCAAGCAATTAAGCCAACCAAAGAACTGATTCACAATAATAAGTCAGAGTCTGCACTTTCTTTCTCTCCCCTCCTCCCCGCTTTCTCTCTCCCTCTCCCTCCCTCCCTCTCTCTCTCTCTCTCTCTTTTCCATCTGCTAGGGACAGACATGGCGCTGTTTGTATTTGCATAACTCAAAGTCTATTCAGAGGCGGAAATGACTCCCTGCTGGTCCAGATGTAAATGAGGGACTCTGCAGTCAGGCCAGGAAAACTGCTCGAAGATACAGATAGAGATTAACAGAGTTGGAAGGGACCTTGTAGGTCATCTAGTCCAACCCCCCGTCCAAGCAAGAGACCCTACACCATTTTTGACAGATGGCAGTCCAGTCTCTTCTTGAAAGCCTCCAGTGATGAAGCTCCCACAACTTCTGAAGGCAACTTCTGATTGTTCTCACTGTCAGAAAAATTATCCTTATTTCCAGGTTGAATCTCTCCTTGATCGGTTTCCATCCATTGTTCCTTGTCTGGCCTTCAGGTGCCTTGGAAAATAGCTTGACCCCCCTCCTCTCTGTGGCAGCCCCTGAAACATTGAAAGACTGCTCTCCTGTCTCCCCTGGTCCTTCTCTTCACTAGACTAGCCAGGCCCAGTTCCTGCAACCTTTCATCGTATGTTTTAGTCTCCAGGCTTTTGATCATCTTAGATAGATTCAGATTGTTAAGAGTTGGAAGGGACTTTGGAGGTCATCTAGTCCAACCCCCTGCTCAAGCAGGAAACCCTATGCCATTTCTGACAGATGGTTATTCAATGTCTTCTTATCAATTTCCAGTGTTGGAGCATTTACAACTTCTGGAGGCAAGTTCTTCCACTGATCAATTGTTCTCACTGTCAGGAAATTCCTCAGTTCTAAATTGCTTCTCTCCTTGATTAGTTTCAACCTGTTGCTTCTTGTTCTGCCTTCAGGAGCTTTGGAGAATAGCTTGACTCCCTCTTCTTTGTGGCAGCCCCTGAGATATTGGAAGACTGCTATCCTGTCTCCCCTGGTCCTTCTCTTCACTAGACCAGCCATGCCCAGTTCCTGCAACCGTTCATCGTATCTTTTAGCCTCCAGTCCCCTCATCATCCTGGTTGCTCTTCTCTGCACTCTTTCTAGAGTCTCAACCTCTTTTATAGTGTGGTGACCAAAACTGGATGCAGGATTCTAGGTGTGGTCTTACTAAGGCTTCATAGAGAGGTATTAGTACCTCCCTTGATCTTGATTGTATCCCTCTGTGTGGGTTCTAAGGTTTGGGGGCTTTTAGATTCATCTTAAAAATTACAATCTAGGTTACGATGGTTCCCAAGTTCACCACTTGTATGGCTTCACACCAGTGGGTGAAATCCAAATTTTTTTTACTACTGGTTCTGTGGGCATGGCTTGGTGGGCGTGGTGTGGCTTGGTGGGTGTGGCATGGTGGGTGTGGCATCAGAAGGATACTACAAAATCTCCATTCCCACCCCACTCCAGGGGAAGGATATTGCAAAATCCCCATTCCCACCCCACTCTGGGGCCAGACAGAGGTGGCATTTGCTGGTTCTCTGAACTATTCAAAATTTCCGCTACCTGTTCTCCAGAACCTGTCAGAACCTGCTGGATTTCACCCCTGCTTCACACAATACCCAGAGTTATAAGCTAACTGAGCTGGTTGAGTTGACGCCACTGGCTACCAGAAAAAACAACAACAGAAGTCTAAGACTACCCAAGTTAGCATATTGTGTGAATGCTGTTGCACGAATTTTCATCATCCTGGTTTAATGAGCTGTCATTCTAGAAACAGCTTTCTCTAGGCCTAAATGAAAATCCCTCCTAGCCTCTAAATCTATTGTGCTAAACTAACATAGAAGGTGAGGTTTTTTTTAAAAAAAACTTCAAGTTAATTTTTAACATAACCTGAGACTGCTAATTATCATCCATTCTTCAAACCTTGGTTCAGTACCAGAACTGCTTTGCTATCGTTGTCTGTTGCTTCCCAACCCAGAAATTGTTTTCTTTTGGCCAACTGTTGTTTTCCTCTTGTCTATTCACCTGAATAATAATATATCCACCTTCCATAATATTTATCAACACCTGCTCGCTGTTGACAGCTGATATTTTAGCACTAAAACCTTCATAAAAGTGACAGGCACAGCTGCCAACAATAAGTGGCTGCATATAAGTACGAGGAAAGCTGTGAATTATGCTTGGTACATGTCCTCCATACTGAGCAACAAGGGAGGTGGACAATGGCACGGCTAGGACTGGGCTTGGCTGATTTTGAGGGCCACTGGATACTTTAGAGGTGACTGGGTGGACATTAAAGTTATCTACAGCTATCTGGGTGGCAGCGTCTGTAAGAATCACAAATCTAGAGTAGTGCTGTGGTCCACCAGCAGCCTGTGGACCTGGCAGCGGAGTCGGACAGCGATGAGGCTGAGGAAGAACATGGGCCAGTCCTGGAGGCTGGGGAAGGCCTGGATGAGGGCTCTGCGTCAGAGGCAGAGATGGGACCAGGGCCATTGGGGAGTGAGGTGCCGGAGCCTCCGGAGCCTCCAGAGACTGATAGGAGTGAGGCAGAGGAAGAGGAGGAGCCTGTTCCTAATGCATGCATGAGAAGAGCTGCCAGAAGGCAAGGGCAACTCAAGCAAAGAGGACAACTCAGGAGTAAGACCAGGAGATGATTGGCCCCTCCCATAAGGCTTAAAACAGACCAGCAATGGTGTTTGGGCTTTGCTGGAAAACAACGTTGGTAGCTTCATCTTCTTCTTAGTCTTCATCTTGTATTTATTTTTGTATCTGTGACTTCTGAATGTTTGCCAAGAAAGGCCTTTGGCAGTTTGCCTAATTGGACCAAGGTTTGCGATAGGACCAAGGAATTTGTGTTGGGGGGAATTTGCTTTAATTTAGTTGAAAGATGCTGGGAATGAAGTAATTCTCAGCTGTTCGAATAAAGTTTGTTTGTTTTTTCACTGACTGATTTTCCTACTACTTACTTGGGCCTGGGTCACAACAAGAAGCCTTCTCATGTATGTGAACTGAATCAACCAGACTTCTCCAACTTGTAGAGTTAGTGGTGAGCATTCTTGAAGCCCACCCACCTGGAGGCCACCGAGGTTCAAAGAATGCCAAGCATATGCATCCAGATTGGATAAACTCATCATCCATCAGAACTTATATCAGTGACTGGCATCCACTGTCTTTTTCACAGAATTGGAACAACATCTCAGTTGGTAAAGTAGAGTTATGGGCAATATTCAGATGAGAAACCTGTCCTTCTTCTTGGTCCTGACCAGGAACTGTGTTGGGGTACGAAATAACTACCCCAAAGCCAAGAAGACATCATGGTTGAGATAATGGCTCACCCAAATAGACTTTCTTGGATAGACCTTCCCGATGAGAGTGTTCAGTAGTTACTTCAGGTGGCAAGTCCACAGGTATGGACTTGCTTCAGATCATTGCTTTGGTTCACATATGGTGGAAGCTGCACAGATTCTATGTCTAAGGAGATTCTCAATCATCCAGGTCATGGTTGTCCCCAAGGTGTTTTTTTCCAAAAGGCAACTAGACTTTGGAAAAAGCACCTTTGGGGCGCAGAGTTCCTAATTTATCCAGCACGATTCCTAATTTTGGAAGAAGAGAAATAGATTACACAATGTAAGGCACTTAGTGTTGTGACCTAGGCTTCCTGAGTCATTAAAACACACGAGTAGCCCCAAAAACCTCTTTTATTGCAACAGCTGTGAATTACATTCATTCACAGCTGAGTCCCAATTAGTTGCCAAAAGTCCTTCAGGAGAAGTCCTTCGGGATAATCACCAAACTTTATCTCCCTTGCCAAAGACCTACTTGGCAAACTCACACGGAGTCCAGAATCAAACAGAGATGCCAACTGGGAACGGAATTAACAACGTTGCTTTCCTGCAAAGAGCCCATGTGCCTTTGCTCCTCTTTTAAGCCTTATGGGAGGGGCCAATCATCTCCAGGCCTTACTCCCAAGTTGTCCCTTTAGTTTTAACTGTTCTTGCCTTCTGGCAGCTCTGTGCATGCGCGCACTAGGAACAGGCTCCTCCTGTTCCTCTGCCTCTCTGATGTCCGACTCTGGAGGTTCCAGAGTCCACGCATCACTCCCAGATGGCCCTGGCCCCATCTCTGCCTCTGATGCAGAGCCCTCATCCGAGCCTTCCCCAGACTCCAGGACTGGCACATTGTCCTCCCCATCCTCCTCACTGTCTGACTCTGCTGCCAACTCCGCAGGCTGCTGGTGGATCACAACAGTTAGTTTATGAGGCTGGATGGTCAGATATGGATCTCGAGAGATTGCTGAATTCTAACTCCCAACTTCTCTCATTACTGGCCTACCCGGCAGGGCTCCCAGAATGATGTTTAAAGCTTCCCCAATTTGCTTCTAAAGGGAACTTTAAAACACGAACCTGAGTTTCAGATGCTCTCCAGATACATTCGAGATCTGCAGAAAGTCGTTCTTGGCGGCTTGGTGTCGCCTCCCCCTCCTCCTCAAATGATACACGACCTCATTGCTCGACTCTTTATACAAATTTCATATCATCACAATCGCTGGAGCCAGCCTAATTTTTCCTAAGTGGCAAAACACATACAAATTTACATGACATTTGAGAAACCCACCCACCCCTACAGAACCCCCCCTATTCACCGGATTGTTAAGCTATTATCCGTACGTCTTGCTGTGCTACAGAGCCCTCTACTGTGCATTTGAAACCAAAGGTGATGCAGTTTTCAAAAAAACCGTATTGGAAAAAAAGTGGGGGGTAAAGATCTGTAAATTATCCATATCATAATCCCTTGGGCAAGTCCTCTGCAAGAAGACTTTTGTGCTTTTATTTGCAAGATCTAACACAGCAGCTTGTTAAATTTGTTTGTTGTTCACCACGCTTAGTAAACCGTCAACGGTGCAACAATAAACACCATTGAGGAACAGAGACACGGTAGCAATTAAGGCAGCCTAATAAAAGAATAAATACAGATAAAGCCTCATAAAATCCAATCCAGACAGTCGTATAAAATCCTAAAAGTACCCAGTTAGGAACCAAATGCTTGTTTATACATACATGCTTACAGGTAGTCCTTCACTTATAACCATAGTTGTAACTAGAAGTTCTGTTACTTACCGGTAGCAAGGCAATTGTTCAGTGAGGCACACCTGATTTTATGACCTTTTGTGCCCTGGTTGCTAAGTGAACCAGGCAATGGGTAAGTGAATCATCTGATCCAGCTTTTCCCCTATTGACTTTCCTTGTCGGAAGCTGGCTGGGAAGACTGCAAACGGCAATAGCAATACAGTTATATACCACTTCACGGTGCTTTCCAGCTCTCTCTAAGCGGTTTACAGAGTCAGCCTGTTGCCCCCAACAATCTGGGTCCTCATTTTACCCACCTTGGAAGGATGGAAGGCTGAGTCCGCCTTGAGCCAGTCAGGATCAAACTGCTGGCAGTGGGCAGAATTTGCCTCCCAATACTGCATTCTAACTACTGCACACCATGGAAGGAAGGAAGGAAGGAAGGAAGGAAGGAAGGAAGGAAGGAAGGAAGGAAGGAAGGAAGGAAGGAAGGAAGGAAGGAAGGAAGGAGAAAAGGAATAGCAATAGCACTTAGACTTATATACTGCTTTACAGTGCTTTCCAGCCTTCTCTAAGCGGTTTACAGAGTCAGCCTCTTGCCCCCACAATCTGGGTCCTCATTTTACCCACCTCGGAAGGATGGAAGGCTGAGTCAACCTTGAGCCAGTCAGGATCAAACTGCTGGCAGTGGGCAGAGTTGTGGAAGGAAGGAAGGAAGGAAGGAAGGAAGGAAGGAAGGAAGGAAGGAAGGAAGGAAGGAAGGAAGGAAGGAAGGAAGGAAGGAAGGAAGGAAGTGTTGTGACCCAGGCCCACATAATTAATATAAATACAAAACAGTTCCGAAAAACAAACAGATTTTATTAAAACAGCTGAGAATTAACTCATTCTCAGCGTATTCCAAATTAAATGAAAGCAAATTCCTCAGAACACCATTCTTCAGTTTATCTCTGATCTTGGGATAATTAGGCAAACAGCCAAAGGCTTATCTTGGCAACAGTTCAGGAACAGAAGACGCTGACAAGAAAGAAATACATCCAAACACAAAGCAAATCTCTCAATGGTTGTTTTCTGGCAAAGAGGCCAAGAGCTGTTGCTGGTCTTTTAAGCCTTATGGGAGGGGCCAATCATCTCTTGGCCTTACTCCCGAGTTGTCTTCTCTGCTTCAGCTGCTCCTGCCTTCTGGCAGCTCTTCTCATGCGTGCACTAGGAACAGGCTCCTCCTGTTCCTCTGCCTCTCTACTGTCAGCCTCTGGAGGCTCCGAAGTCTGCACCTCACTCCCTGATGGCCCTGGCCCCCTCTCTACCTCCGATGTAGAGCCCTCATCCGGGCCTTCCCCAGCCTCCAGGATTGGCCCCTGTTCTTCCTCAACCTCATCGCTGTCCGACTCCACTGCCAGCTCCGCAGGCTGCTGGCGGACCACAACAGGAAGGAAGGAAGGAAGGAAGGAAGGAAGGAAGGAAGGAAGGAAGGAAGGAAGGAAGGAAGGAAGGAAGGAAGGAAGGAAGGAAGGAAAAGTCAACCTTGAACTGGGTGAGATTTGAACTGCCAAATTGCAGGCAGCTGTCAATCAACAGAAGTAGCCTGCAGTACTGCCTTCCAACCACTGCGCCACCATGGCTCTTATCATGTGACTCTGGGATGCTGCAACCATCGTAAATACAGGGCAGTTGCCAAGTGTCTAAATTTGGAACATGTAACCTTGAAGATGCTTTGAGGATCATAAGTCCTGTTCAGCGAACCAGTTTTAAAATTAGCATCCGGCTGAATCCCACCCCTGTATCCCAACTTCCTCTGACTCATTTCAAGTCAGGAATCATTTCTCACCGAGTACTCAAAGGGCTTTTCCAAGCGGGTGGATATGGGAGCGATCTGGAGTTCCCATGTAACACCTCTCCTGCGTGAGCTGCACTGGCTCCCGGTGGTCTTCCGGGTGCGATTCAAAGTGTTGGTTACCACCTTTAAAGCGCTCCATGGCTTAGGACCTGGGTATGTATGAGATCGCCTTCTGCCACCGGTAGCCTCCCACCGGCCAATACGCTCCCACAGAGGGGGACTCCTCAGGGTGCCGTCGGCCAAACAATGTTGACTGGCGACCCCCAGGGGGAGAGCCTTCTCTGTGGGGGCACCTGCCCTCTGGAATGACCTGCCCCCGGAGATCTGCATGATCCCCGACTTACGTATCTTTCGCCGTGCCCTTAAGACTCTTTTGTTCCAACAGGCCGGGCTGGCTTAGAAAATGAATTTTAATTGGGGGTCTGTACTTTTTAACATAAGGGCCAAATTTTTATATATTTTAAATTGTTTTTAAATGTTATGGGTATATGTTTGTTTTAATATGGCTGTACACTGCCCTGAGTCCTTCGGGAGAAGGGCGGTATAAAAATTTTATTATTATTATTATTATTATTATTATTATTATTATTATTATTAATAATAATAATAATAATAATAATAATAATAATAATAATAATAATAATTAATAATATGTTGCATTTTAATAAAGAAGTTCTAAAATGTACTTATTATTATTGCAGCCAGCAAGAATTCTAACTCCATGTGATTATTTTTAGGTTCTTTATAATAAGGAGAAAGGTTCTGTTGCAAGAAGGGAGCTTTTGACAATATCTTGAGTTCCCGGGAGACTGCTGGACCTCATGCAACTCCCCGCAGGCGTGCTGGGAAAATCAATATGGTGGGTTGGTTGGCTCGAAAGCAGGCATGCAATCCAACCTATTTGCTCCCTTCACATGACCGATCAATCCTAGCCTAAGCATCTCGCTTGAGGATTGCATAAACACAAAAGAACTAAATGTTCTTTGGGAGTCAATATGTCCTTGCCTTGATTTTTGCTCAACGGAGTTCACTACAACAAAGACCTCACTCTTGACTGCGACGCTTGCTGGAGATTTTGGTGGTGCAGAAGTTGAGCAAACTTACTCCTTTGGGTTAATTTTTAGGGCATGGTATGTGGATCAAACCTGGAAAGTGAGTTGTTGTTTTTCCCCCTTTCTCTGTTCGATGGAATGTAATCTGTGTCCTTCTTCAATGGAGTTGATGGGAAGTATCCAGCAGGGGGCGCTCTTTCCACTGCTAAGACTTGATCCCCTTCTATTTCTCTTCTCTTCTCATTTCTTTTCTAATTTCTCCTTCTCTTCTCGTTTCTCCTTCTTCTCTCTTGTT
Source organism: Pantherophis guttatus (assembly GCF_059756535.1). Lineage (NCBI taxonomy): Eukaryota > Metazoa > Chordata > Lepidosauria > Squamata > Colubridae > Pantherophis > Pantherophis guttatus. Next base: position 12,988,812 of record NC_142079.1, on the reverse strand, counting down.
TCTCCTTCTCTTCTCTTCTCTTCTCTTCTCTTCTCTTGTTTCTTTTCTCATTTCTCTTTCTCTTCTCATTTCTCCTTCTCTTCTTGTTTCTCCTTCTTCTCTCTTGTTTCTCCTTCTCTTCTCTTTTCTCTTCTCTTCTCTTTCTTTTCTCATTTCTCTTTCTCTTCTCTTGTTTCTCCTTCTCTTCTCTTTTCTCTTCTCTTTCTTTTCTCATTTCTCTTTCTCTTCTCTTGTTTCTCCTTCTCTTCTCGTTTCTCCTTCTTCTCTCTTGATTCTACTTCTCTTCTCTTCTTTTTTTTCTCATTTCTCCTTCTCTTGTCTTCTCTTCTCTTGTCTTCTCTTCGCATCTCTTCTCTTCTCTTCTCTTCTCTTCTCTTCACTTCTCTCTTCCCTGGAAGACTTGCATGAGGGGTAACGTCCAAATTACTGGCTCATTCCCAAAGGAGATGTTGGTTTCATTTTGATTTGGTATTTAGAAATCACCCACTCTTTTAGACACAGTTCCTTTGCTCTGTGTTCTGATATTCAGATGTGTGTGTGTGTGCATGCATGCCCTGAAAGCAATTTGCTATAAGACTTCATTGCTGTGTTCCTTGTAGTGGTGCAGCTGCTACAAACAACGCAGTCAGAATATCCGCCAGTAGAAATTCATGGTTACAGAACATGGCCTGTCGAACGGAAAGTGCAGCACCTTGATGTTGTGCATAACAACAGCTCCAGAGTCTATTCTGGCTTCTTCAATAGCTCTGGAAAGAATTTGTAGGGCGTGCTAGGTTCCCAACGCCGACCCACTCTCAATCCGCTCAATTAAAGACCGTGGAAGTTCACACAACATACTTAAGTGGATTAGAGTTCCAGGGAGTGAGTTTGCAAAACAGATTGAGCTGGCTTGGTGTTATCAATACCAGTTGTGTGTGCCTGTGTGTGTGAGGAAGGGGGCTGTGGGGTTTTGGAGTTACGTACGCCCAGCATGATGATGGTTGCAATATGTTATGCAAAACCTTGAAAATGGATTAATTCAGCCATCCAACCATTTTGTGTGGATCCAAATAGTAGAGGAGTATAGAATTCTGAGTCGTTCCCCCAACCCCCTTATATACACTTAAAGGTAAAGGTTCCCCTCGCACCTATGTGCTAGTCGTTCCCGACTCTAGGGGGCGCCGCTCATCTCCGTTTCAAAGCCGAAGAGCCAGCGCTGTCCGAAGACGTCTCCATGGTCATGTGGCCAGCATGACTCAATGCCAAAGGTGCACGGAACGCTGTTCCCTTCCCACCAAAGGTGGCCCCTATTTTTCTACTTGCATTTTTTACCTGCTTTCGAACTGCTAGGTTGGCAGAAGCTGGGACAAGTCACAGGAGCTCACCCTGTTACGCGGCAGCACTAGGGATTCGAACCGCTGAACTGCCGACCTTCCGATCGACAAGCTCAGCGTCTTTAGCCGCTGAGCCACCGCATCCCTCATATACACTTACGCTTGAAATAAATATCAGAACACTTCCCTGGGACTTTGGAGGAGTCTTGCTTGTTTGGGGTTTTTTATATTTTTTTGAATGGGCAATAATCAAGTTGCAAGCCTCGGAGGAATAAGAAAAAAAATGTCTACTTTTCATTCAGTATCTTCTCAAGATTGACAGATCTTGCTTTCCATAGTTTGCTCTCTTCATTCCTTGCTTTTAATTAAACCAATACAAATTGGAGTCCGTAATCCCCGAGTCAGAAATGCTCGCTCAACAAAACTAGACAGTTTTTGTTTCCTTTGTCTGTGGCTCTGAATTTATTCTGTCATCTCAGCCCAACAGAATTCCTAAAGAGCAGATTGGTGGGGTATGAATTGGAAGTGAGAGTCTAAAGCAGATGTTGGGATACAGGAGGAGGAGGAGGAGGAGGAGGAGGAGGAGGAGGAGGAGAATGAGGAGGAGAATGAGGAGGAGGAGAAAGAGCAGGAGGAGGAGAAAAAGGAGGAGGAGAAGGAGGAGGAGGAGGAGAAGGAGGAAGAGAAAAAGAAGGAGGAGAAGGAGGAGAGGAAAAAAGAGGAGGAGGAGGAGGAGGAGAAAAAGGAGGAGAAGAAAAGAAAGAGGAGGAGGAGAAAAAGGAGGAGAAGAAAAGAAAGAGGAGGAGAAAAAGGAGGAGGAGAAGGAGAAGGAGGATTGTTCCCCACTTAGGTTGAGCTGATGTTGACAGAGAAGAGGAGGAAAAGGAGAAAAGGAGAAGGAGGAAGAAATATCTTCTCTTTGAAGATGCGGATGAAGATCAAGTGAAGAAGGTAGCTTCAAAGCTGATCCATTTTTATCTTCACGCATGAATGTCCGATATCTTGCTACCTCTGAAGGCCCTCAATTAATAGTTTTCGCCGCCAATGAAGTGAAGAATGAGCAAGGCAAGGAGAAAAGAAAAATGAAATTCCTTCTGAAAGATGAGAAGATGGCCATCATTTCAGCTTTCACTGTGTCTCTCCAGAGGCCAGTTGCCTACGCCTGTACAAATCCATGAATTTCATGATGTCATTTATGCATAACATTTGACACTCTCTTGTCCCTCCAAGTTGAGGTTCCATTTACAAACATGTTCGCTCCCTCAAATGCGTAGTTTACAGTCTATCCTAAGTGAATTTTTTTGAAGACCCAAAGGTTTTAGGGTGGAGGGACTGAGTAGTAGCAGAGAACTCCTCTTTTTCTCCTTCTCCTACCCTATTTTCCCCAAAAATAAGACCCAACTGGAAAATAAGCCCTAGCATGATTTTTAAGGATGCTCCTAATATAAGCCCTACCCCTAAAATAAACTCCAGTTAAGATTGTCAGCCAGATGGATGCATTTAGTACCATATTTTCCCCAAAATAAATCCGAACCAGAAAATAAGCCCTACTGCGTCTTTTGAAGCAAAAATTAATATAAGACCCGGTCTTATTTTCGGGGAAACATGGTACATCAGGGGGGGGCAAACTCAAGGGCCAGGGGCCAGATCCAGTCCATAGGGTGCTTAGATTTGGCCCATGGGGCCACCCTGGAAAGAGCAAAGGACTCCCATGGTGCCTTTGCCAGCGAAAACAGAATTTGTGAGGACGGCGCCTGGCCCTCTCAAGCTCCATTTTTTGCTGGCAGAAGGTTGCAGAAGGCCATCCCAGATGAAAACGGAGCTCATGAGGGCCAGTGGTCGGTTGCCCCTGGTTCGGACCGGTTCGCAAGAACCAGTAGTAAAACTGGCAGGAGGCCCCGCCCACTGCCCCGGATGTCATCATCAGCGATCTGCACATGCTTGCTTCGCTCGCGCGCGCTATTCCATTGCAAACCGGGAGTAAAGGCAAGTAGAACCCACCCCTGATAAGAGGCCGTCGCAGCCAAAAACGGAGTTTGCATGGGCCACGGGTGGCCCTTCTGAGCTCTGTTTTCACTGGCAGAGGGTTGCAGGAAGCCAACACAGCCGAAAACGGAGCTCGGGAGCCCATTTTCACTGGCAGAGTGCTCGGGCCACCGCAGGCACCCACTGATATGAGTGATGTCATGCCAGCCACGCCCACCCTGGCCACATCCACCCTAGCCCTCCCCCCCCACCTCTGAGGTCAAACATAACCTGATTCGGCCCTCAATGAAATCGAGTTTGACACCATTGTCCTATATCAATGTCAGTTTGTTTCATCTGCTGAAGTCAATATAGGTGTAAGGTATAAGAGGAGCCTGGATAGCTCAACAGACTAAAAGCCTGTTATTAACATTCAGCTGTCTGCAATTATTGCAAGTTCGAATCTCCCCAGGCTCAAGGTTGACTCAGCCTTCCATCCTTTCTAAGGTAGGTAAATTGAGGACCCAGTTTGTGGGGGCAATAAGCTGACTTTGTATAAAATATACAAAAGTATAAAGGCTATTGCTTAATGCATTGTAAGCCGCCCTGAGTCTCCGGAGAAGGGCGGCATATAAATCTATTTTTTTTTAAAAAAAAGGAATGCCTCTCCTTCCAACTTAAGAAAGTAAGAACTCTTGAAACGGGGTTGTTCAAAAGGAACCTTTTATTAAGCAGAAGTGATAGCCACCCGGTTAAAGCAAGATCTGAATACCCTTAGGCAAGACAAGTAGGATTAAAGCAGTAGAGACCCCTCCCTTTAAGTCAGAATGCAGATTTTAACCAATACACAAGTGTGAAGATGCTTTCTTTCCCAGTTTCCCTGAGAACCGGAACAACCATGCATTCACACTGTTATCCTTTAAAGTGAAACAACCCACATGGCTATCATAAACATTCCTCCAGGTAAAGAAGATCTCAGGGCTCTTTGGCGCCAGGATATAGGTTGTAAAATATCTGTTGACACAGGCAATGCTAGTAAATCGAATCCAAGACTCCCCATTCCTCCAATTGAATGGCAGTATCACTTTTAGGGATCTGACAATAGGCCTGAAAATTGGATTGCGTGCACAGGATGTGTGTGTGGGCAGCGTGTGGTTGAGTGTTGAACGAGGAGGCAACCTTGAAAGACCTTTGAGAACTGCGCATTAATGCACCTGCGTCTCTGCTTCGAATGAAAAGCAGCCCACTCGGTCTATTCTTCAAGGTGTGACTCAGAACATCCAGTTGCCCTTGTTGCAATTCACCTCCCAATTACTTGACCTCAAGAACCAAACCCAAGCTATTGATAGAAATGCTGGAACCCAAAACACATTTAGGTGTCTTAAGGTGAGCTCAGATGCTTTAAGGATTCAGCTACTTCATATAACTAAGGCAGTTCTGGTAGCTTTATTCTATCCTACAGGAACTGGATACAGCTAGTCTAATGAAGAGAAGGACCAGGGGAGACAGGATAGCAGTCTCCCAATATTTGAGAGGCTGCCCCAGAGAGGAGGGGGTCAAACTGTTTTCCAAATCACATGAAGGCCAAACAAGGAATAATGGATGGAAACTGAACAAGGAGAGATTCAACCTGGAAATAAGGAGGAATTTTCTGACAGTGAGAACAATCAACCAGTAGAACAGAAGTTGCCTTTAGAAGTTGTGCAAGCTTCATCCCTGGAGGCTTTCAAGAAGAGACTGGACTACCATCTGTCAGAGATGGTGTAGGGTCTCCTGCTTGGGTGGGGGGTTGGAGTACATGACCTACAAGGTCCCTTCCAACTCTGTTAATCTGGATCTATCTAAAATGATCAAAGTCCTGGAGGCTAAAACATATGAAGAACGGTTGCAGGAACTGGACATGGCTAGTCTGGTGAAGAGAAGGACCAGGGGAGACAGGATAGCAGTCTTCCAATATTTGAGGGGCTGCCACAGAGAGGAGGAAGGGGGTCAAGCTATTTTCCAAGGCACCTGAAGGCCAGACAAGGAATAATGGGTGAAAACTGATCAAGGAGAGATTCAACCTGGAAATAAGGAGGAATTTCCTGACAGTGAGAACAATCAACCGACGGAACAGAAATTGCCTTCGGAAGTTGTGGGAGCTTCATCACTGAAGACTTTCAAGAAGAGACTGGACGGCCATCTGTCAGAAATGGTGTAGGGTCTCCTGCTTGGGTGTATGGGGGGGGGTTGGACTAGATGACCTACAAAATCCCTTCCAACTCTGTTAATCTGTCATCTCCTTCATCCGGGCTGTCACCCCGCACCCGACCACTAGAGGGCCACATTGGTTCTTTTTTTACAAGCCCCCTAGCTGTCTCCAGAAGCGGCGCATCCCTGGTCCTTCCTTCCCAACAGGCTTGCTCGATCTGGGGCGCTCTCTTCGTCGCCCCTTTTGTGGGTCGGGGGAAAGCTTCCCCAGAACAGGCGAGAGCAGCTCTCCACGCAAGTAATCGCGCGGGGAGGTGCCCCCTCACCCCCCCCCACCCGCGCAAACGCGTTCCTGGGCTGCCAGATCTTTGGACTGAAAGCAAAAGGAGGGGGGTTTAAAAAAGCGAGAGGGGTGGGGGGATCGAGAGAGAAAAACCCTTCCTCGGATTGGAGAGACCGGCTGGGAAAGGATCCGCCTCTCTCTTCGTCTTTCTCGCTCTGTCTGCGAGTCTTTGGGGTTGCGCGGTTGGAGAGGGATGGCGACCCCCGGGAACTCTCTCTGGGTGTCCTGTCGGACGGGAAGCTGCCCATAGACACCCCCCTTTCCACCCCCCCAAACCTCCTTCCTCCTTTAAAGAAGGATGGCTCACTCTTCTCCTTCTTATGGTTCTTGCAAGATCAAGTTGCGTTTCCTTCGCCACTCGAAGGGACGGCGTTGAAGTCGCCAAAGGAAACGGGGCTATCAGTCGCCCACCCACCCTCCTGGACCCTTCCCCACCCACCGACCCCCTCCCCATCCTCAGTTTCCAAGGCACCACCCCGGCTGGAGTAGGGAGGCGCCAGAAAAAAAGAAGAAGAAGAAAAAGAAGAAGAAGAAGAAGAAGAAGCAGAAAACTTTCCATCCTCTTTCAAGCATCTTCTCTGGCTCGGCTGCGCCTTGCGCTGCGCGGCATCACTCGCTGCGCGCCCTCTCCAGGGTGTGTGTGTGTGTGTGTGTGTGAAAGGAGCCTTCCCTGGATGTCCGAGAATCGGGAAAAACTCGGGGGTGGGTGGACACAGGCTCTTGTCTTCCCGCCTCCCCCGTCTGGAGGAGAAACCGACCGGGAGAAGGCGCTCGATCGGATGTGGATGGAGGAGACGAACCGGGGACGCATCCTTCAGGCGAAAAGAAAAGGGTCGGCTTGGGGATCCGGCTTGAAGTCTTGAAAAAGCGGCTCCACCCGACCCCCCACCCCCACCCCCCACCCCGGGGGGAAGGAAGGCGAGGCGAGAGGAGGAGGAGGGGGAGGTCTTCAGGATGGGGGCTGCGCCCAGCGGCCTCTTGGCTGTCAGCTCACTCTTGGGAGTCCTGCTTTGCAAAGGTGAGTCCGCGGGCGCCTTGGGAGCTGAGTTGGGGAAGGGGTGAGTGGATGGGGGTGAGTGGGTGGGACCTGCAGGAAACAGGGTGGCCAACTTCTCTGAGACCCCCCCCCCCCGGTTCTAAGCTTTCAACCTTTTGGAAGGGCGGGGGACTGAGAGGTGAGGATTTTCACACACAAGGAGTATATAAGCTTTTTTCCCCAGGTGAAAGGTGTTAAAAAGTGCAGTTGGCAACTTTTTTTTTTTTAAGGAAATTGCAAGAACCTGGTGGATAACGGGGCTTGCAAACCTGCCTTTAAACCTGAGTCCTGGCAGTGGGAGGGCATATCTTTTGTGCAACTTTACACTGAGTTGGAATCCATGAGTTACCAATTATTTACCCCTTATCCTAGCCTGTTCTTCCGTTCTATTGTGATCCCTTCTGGTGGGAGGCTTTAATGCCAAACAACCATCTGGGTGTGATTCCTAAACTGGAAGAGGTTTGCTCTTTTTCTCCTTTGTCTCCTGATTTGCACCAGTGCTTAGAAGTGTGTTAGCCCAGGTATGAATTGAATTGAATACTTCGTTTAGCCAACTGTGATTAGACACACGCAAGGAATTGGTCTGCTGTGCAGAACCTCTCTCAGTGTACACGCAAAGCAACAGAGAGAAGAATAATAGTAATAACTAGGGGAAAAAAAATAACAAAATATCCTGATTTGCAAATTGAAGTTGATGGAGGAAGAAACCAAATAGTTGTACCAATAGTAGTAATAGGAGTCCTTGGAGCAATAGCCAAAGGGCTGCCTGGATACATGGAAACGTTGAATTTATCAGACTTGAATATTCTGACTTTGCAAAAAACAACAACCCACATCTTACTTGGAGCTGCCTATATATTCAGACATTACCTTAACAGCTCTTCGGTCCTTGGTTAGGACTTGGACTGTTAAGTTTTTACCAGTCCCAGACTCTGAATCGAACTGAAGATTAAATCAATAATAATAATAATAATAATAATAATAATAATAATAATAATAATAATAATAATAATATCAACAACAACAACGTACATTTTAAGAAGATACTTGGGTTGTTACCTAGGACGCTGGCAGCAACCTGTATCAACCATCAGTGCCGGTCAATGATATTTGTGATACATTTTTAAATGTTGAGTTGACTTGAGTTTCATGTTTAATAAATACAAGATAATAATAATAGTAATAATAGTAATGATGATGATGATGATGTCCCGGACTGTGAATCGAATTGAAGAGTAACCATAATATAATTTTTTACCAGTCCCAGACTGTGAATCGAATTGAAGATTAAATCTTTAATAATAATAATAATAATAATAATAATAATAATAATAATAATAATAATAATAATAATAATAATAATAATACCACCAATAAAAGGGGGAAAGATAAGGATTATTAATAGGATTAATATTTAATAGGATTATTAATAATAATAATAAATAATAATAATAATAATAATAATAATAATAATAATAATAATAATAATAATAATAATAATAATAATACATCCTCCGACGATACCTTAACAGTTCCTAGGTCCTTGGTTAGGACTTGAGCTGCTAAGCTATTAACCAGCCTCAAAGGCTGTGAATCTTACTAAAGATTAACTAATAATAATAATAATAATACAGCCACACTGTATGGATTAATATATGTAGACATTAGACAGCATTGAGAGAATTAGGTGGTCAGCAGAGAGATGGCTTGAGAGACCAAAAACCGGGTCCCTGTTTCTTTGCATTTAAATGGATCAAAGGGGGGGCTGTAGGACCACAGAGCAAAAGTGTCACAGAAGAAAGACGACTATAGCATCGATGATGATGATGATGATGATGATGATGATGATGATGATGATGATGATGATGATGTACTTGGTTGATACCTAGGATGCTGGCAGCAACCCGTATCAACCATTCACACCAGTCAATGATATTTGTGATGCATTTTTGAATGTTCAGTTGA
>NC_142079.1:12507500-12540000 GCF_059756535.1 Pantherophis guttatus | reverse complement strand
TTCATTGTTGTAACCGTCAGGAAATTTCTCCCTATTTCTCGGTTGGATCTCTCCATGATTACAGTAGTTTCCATCCATTGATTCTTGTCCTGCCTTCAGGTGCTTTGGAGAATCAGTTGACCCCACCCCCCCTCTTCTTTGTGGAAGCCCCTCAGATTATTGGAAGACTGCTATCATGTCACCTCTTGTCCTTCTTTTCATTAAACTTTCTTCTTCTTCTTCTTCTTCTTCTTCTTCTTCTTCTTCTTCTTCTTCTCCTTCTTCTTCTTCTTCTTCTCCTCCTCCTCCTCGTGCCATATCCATCATCGGACGTTGGCAATCATGTTGGCGATCCTATTTTTATCAACAGCCACACGAAAAAATGCTGTTGAGTTTTGTCCAAACCGGTCCCTTAGATTTTGAAGCCATGATGTTCTTCTTCTGCCTGGACCTCGTTTGCCTTCGATCTTTCCCTGGATGATTAAGTGAAGGATGCCATATTTTCTTGGGTGTCGCATCACATGTCCAAAATATTCTAATCTATGCTTTTTAATGGTTTTTGATGATTTCCCTTGGCTTTCCCAGGCGGTTTACTACCTCCTCATTTCTGATTTTGTCAACCCAGCTTATACGTAAGAGCCGCCTGTAAATCCACATTTCAAATGCTTCTAGTCTCTTCAAGTGGCTTTCTGTCCGAGACCAACTCTCCACTCCGTAGAGCATGATAGAAAAGATGTAGCATCTGACAATCCTGATTTTTCAACCTTAGGCTTATGTCGTGACTGCAGAAGACCTTTTTCATTTTGAAGAATGCTGTTCGAGCTTTCTCTATCCTTGTCTTCACTTCAGTAGACATGCCCAATTCCTGCAACCATTCTGTTTAGATGAGTCTTCCAGAGATGCCAAAAGTGACCTCAGAATTGTTCTGAACTAGGCTTCCTGAGACAGTAAAAAGCACACGATTAGTCCCAAAACCCTCTTTTTATTTCAACGGCTGTGAATTATGTTCATTCACAGCCCGTAATGAGTCCCAAATAGTTTGTAAAGAGTCCGACAGAAGTCTGCCACCATCCTCTGGGATAAGGCTGATAAGCACCCACCTTTATCTCCCTTGAAACTCTGCCAAAGACCTAATTGGCAATTAGCTTTGCAAGGTCACACTCAGCACAGAGTCAAAACGGAGCTTCAGAATTTAAACCGACCAGAATGAACAAAGTTGCTTCCTGCAAAGGCTCGGGTGCCTTTGCTCCTCCTTTAAGTCTTATGGGAGGGGCCAATCATCTCCAAGCCTTACTCCCAAGTCGCCCCTTTTGCCTTAACTGTTCTTGCCTTTTGACAGCTCTGCACCTGTGCACAACTGGGAACAGGCTCCCCCTGTTCCTCTGCCTCGCTGATGTTCGACTCTGGAGGCTCCAGAGGCAGCACATAACTCCCAGATGGCCCTGGCCCCCTCTCTGCCTCCAACGCAGAGCCCTCATCCAAGCCTTCCCCAGACTCCAGGACTGGCCCATGTTCCTCCCCAGCTTCCTCATTGTCTGACTGTCCTGCCAGCTCCACAGACCGCTGGCGGACCACAACAAGGATCTTCTTGAATAAATCCATGGCTCCATTATGATGCTAAGGTCCTCCTACATGAGCGATGCTTTGCTTTCCTTGGCCCTCATGGCCTGGAGCATAGAGAAATCAGGGAACTGTGAAAGACCCTTGCCTCATTCCAAAAGCTACAGCCTTCGGGGCCATTGCCGTGCTTTTCTTCACAACCCTGTTCCAAACCGAAATGCATTCAGTGTCTGCTGGGAGCCATTCCAACCCAGAGTGATTGCATTCTTGGGTTGTTTAACATCCATTTAACCCACTTCTCCCTTCACCGATCATCCAGAAGATAAGGGAGTGAAATAAAAACCCAAACAATGCATTAAAAATAAAATGCGGATTTCAAACAATACGGGAGGAAAAGCTTTATTTGTCTGAATAAGCCGCAGTTAAAAATAACAGGGAAGATGATACTTTAAAAACCCTGTTATCGTTCAGGGAAAAAAGGCATGATATGAAGAATTTGTATTTAATTATTTTCTTGTTTGGTTTTTTTAAAAAAATAAATAAATAAGCCACTCAGAAGCCAGTTCCCTAGGTGATATGCAGATTTGCCAAAAACACATGTTCTAAAACAAGCTAGCGTAAGGCAATAAAAGCTGATGCCCTATAGAGATTAAAAACTATTAAATTCTCTTAATTCAAGTTTGATTCTTGGAAACGCCACGGACACATAGTGAAGTAGTAGCTTGATTTTGACGTCTTTCATTCGTCCCCCCCTCCCAATTTCCAGGGTAGGCTTTTGATCAGGGGTGAAATCTACTTACCTTCCTTACCAATGCACACACAGACCCTTTGCGCATACGTAAAACCTTCTGCACATACACAGAGGGTAAAAAACACATTACTTCCTGGTTAAAACCAAGAAGTAACGACACCTGACACAATTGCTACCGGATCGCCTGATCCGGTCCGAACCGGGAGCATTTCACCCCTGCTTTTGATCCTGGGTACCCTAATGACTTTTACTATAGAACTAACCATAGCCATGTTTATTGTTTAGGGGTTTTGAGCATCACCTATAGAGGCTGTCAAAACGTCATGGATCCAAAACCTTCTTTCTCATTGTCTGGTCATCAAAGTCTATGTCCTGCTTGAACAATGTGCGGCGGCATCCAAAAAAGCCAATGCAATCCTAAATTGTATTAACCAAGGAATACAATCAAGATCAAGTGAGGTACTAATACCACTCTATAAAGACTTAGTAAGGCCACACCTAGAATCCTGCATCCAGTTTTGGTCACCACACTATAAAAAAGATATGGAGACTCTGGAAAGAGTGCAGAGAAGAGCAATCAGGATGATTGGGGGACTGGATGTTAAAACATACGATGAACAGTTGCAGGAACTGGGCCTGGATAGTCTAGTGAAGAGAAGGACCAGGGGAGACAGGAGAGCAGTCAAATGGTTGTCCAGTCTAGTCTTGAAGACTCTAGTGATGGAGAGTGAGATATGTATGAAACTGGTTGTCCTTGTGAGCTATTCCAGGATGAATGGAATAGATTTAGATTAGATTAATGGCATTGGAAGGGACCTTGTAGGTCATCTAGTCCAACCCCCTGTCCAAGCAGGAGAAAGGAGAGGGTCAAGCTATTTTCCAAGGCACTTGAAGGCCAGACAAGGAATAATGGTAGTACAGGGGTTTAAGGCACCCTGTTATTAAGCTGGTTATTAAGACCAGCTGCCTGCAATTACTGCAGGGTTTGAATCTCGCCAAGGCTCAAGGTTGACTCAGCCTTCCATCCTTTCTAAGGTAGGTGAAATGAGGACCCAGTTTGTGGGGGCAATAAGCTGACTTTGTATAAATATACAAAAAAGGATGAAGGCTATTGCTGAGCACATTGTAAGCCGCCCTGAGTCTTCGGAGAAGGGCAGCATATAAATCAAATTAAAATAATAATAATAATAAAAAAAATGGATGGAAACTGAACAAGGAGAGATTCGATTTAGAAATAAGGAGGAATTTTCTGACAGTGAGAGCGATCAACCCATGGAACAGACGTTGCCTTCAGAAGTTGTGGGAGCTTCATCACTGGAGGCTTTCAAGAAGAGACTGAACTGCCATCGGTCAGAAATGGTGTAGGGTCTCCTGCTTGGGTGGGGGATGGTTTGGACTATATGACCTACAAAGGCTCCTTCCAACTCTGTTAATCTGTTTTTTTAAAAAAAAACCTCCGCAATTTCACTTGAAATTGGACCTGTCCATGGTCCTCAGATCTCTCTTTGGTTGCTGCCATTAGCAGGACTGATTTTTCTCAACCCTTGTGTTATAAATATGTAGACTTCATATCCCACATTTCCCTAAGCAGTGTGGCACTTCCAGCTGAAATCCATCCAATATTTAGGCAGCAGTGACTTTCCTACACCATCTTTCTGCTAAGCAGCCTCTTGATAGAAGAAGATAGAAGTAGGCTGCTATGTCAAGGATAGAGAGAGGGATAGAGAGAAAGAAAGCACGGAGGACAGGCCCAAAGCCTCCCAGGTTGCTTCTGGACTGGGGATGGGTTTGGGGACAAGAGCCTGGTCCTCAAGACCTTCAGAAGTTGTGGGTGTTTCATCCCTGGAGGTTTTTAAGAAGAGACTTAATAGTCACTTGTCCGGAATGGTATAGGGTCTCCTGCTTGAGCAGGGGGCTGGACTAGATGACCTCAAAGATCCTTTCCAGCTCTATTCTGATTGATTTGATTGATTGATTGATTGATCGATCAGTGGAACAGATCACCTCCAGAAGTTGTGGATGCTCCATCACTCTTGGCTTTTAAAAAAAGACTGGACGGTCACTTGTCTGAAATGGTATAGGGCAGTGGTGGGATTCAAATAATTTAACAACTGGTTCTCTGCCCTAATGACCAAATGGGTAGGCGTGGCTTGGTCGTCATGTGACCGTGTGGGTGTGGCCAACTCAACATCACTCATGTCGATAGGCGCTTCGCCTTAGCTGTTACAATGTACTAAGGGTTAACCAGGGAGGCAGTTTCTGTAAGCAGGACGATAAAGATTAGGCTAGAAACAACGCCAGAATGTTTCCTTCCTGCCTTCCTTACAGGATTAGCCCTGTAAAGTGGAAAAAAACAAAATAAGATTTCTTCCAACAACCGGTTCTCCAAACTGCTTAGAAAGTTAACAACCGGCTCTCCCAAATAGGTGCGAACTGGCTGAATCCCACCACTGGTATAGGTCTCCTGGTTGAGCAGAGGGTTGGACTAGAAGACCTCCTGGATCCCTTCCAGCTCTATTCTGATTCTGATAAAGGTAAAAGTTTCCCTGTCCAGTCATGCCCGACTCTACGGGCCACTGCTCATCTTGTTTCTTAGCCGAGGGAGCCAGTGTTATCTGAAGACACTTCCGTAGTCATGTGGCCAACATGACTATACTCCAGGGAACTCAGAACGCTGTTACCTTCCCACCAATGTGGTACCTATTTATCTACTTACAGTTGCATGCTTCGGAACTGCTAGGTGGGCAGGAGCTGAAACAAGTAGCGGGAGCTCACCCCGTCGTGTGGCGCTCGGGTCTCGAATCCGGGGTGTCCATTTTCCAGCTGACAAGCTCAGTGTATTTAACCGCTGAACAATCCTGGCCCCATATCTTCTTGATACTCAAGGTCAATCCCAAGACTTAGTGGTTGTGCAGAAATTTGATGTAGGGTGTTCTGTCCTAGACGTTCCCAAACCACGACACAAACTCCTTGTGCCGACAAAACCCCATTTTTATTAAGTTAGTGTGAATTTCTCACATTCACATCCAGCGAATTCTTTCAAGAGTGCATTTACAGTCACAGACCTTATCTGACTTGGAGAGCTGCCAGGCCGATATCTTCAAAACTTGGCAAGGATTCTCTGAGAGTCACGAACCAATTAAGCGAACTAATTGTCTCCTGCAAACTCATCTCGCTGTTTGCTCCTCTTTTATTCCCAATGGAAGGGGCCATTCACTGTCCACCTGTGGCCTTACTCCTGAGTTGACCCTTGTTCCTCAGCTGTTCCCTTCATCTGGCAACTCTGCACATGCGCACACTGGCTCCAGCTGTTCGTCTGCCTCACTGATGTCTGACTCCGAAGGCAGCTGATAACTGTCAGACGGCCCTGGCCCCATCTCTGCCTCCGACGCAGAGCCCTCATCAGAGCCCTCCCCAGACTCCAGGACTGGCCCATGTTCCTCCCCAACCTTGTCACTGTCTAAATCTGCTGCCAGCTTCACAGGCCGCTGGTGGCCCACAACAACATAGGGCTCTCGATTCAAGATCTGGCGTGAAAGAGTTTTCCTGTGTCTCAAGTTGTGCTTTTCTTTTCTTTTTTCAATCTAGACACAATGTTGTGATTTGATGCTATTGTGACTCTACCATGGGGAGGGGGGGTGGCATATCAAGCCTCCACAAATCACTCACGCCGTCTAGACGTGAGACGGATAAGAAAAAGGATCCTCTGTTGTTATCCCACCCCGTGATTACTCCACAGGCTCTGATATTACAATTCTCACATCAATCATGAAGCCTGTGAGCTTTAATCAGTCTCATCAGTAGATTAATGAACTAAACCAAATTGTTGGGGACAATTAAGTTCTAATTATTTGGCGAGAATCCCATTCTACAGAACTCAACCACTTATTTCCAGGCTGCCTCGTTTCTGGCATGTTAGTTTAGACCAGGGGGTGTCAAACTCGATTTCATTGAGGGCTGCTTCAGGGTTGTGTTTCACCTTGCAGGGCCATGGTGGGCGTGGTCAGCTCGACGTCACTCATGTTGGGGGCACCTGTGGTGGCCTAGTGCTAAGGTAGGACTGAGACACTCCCTCCCTCTCATTATAATCTCCTTCCTTCCTTCCTTCCTTCCTTCCTTCCTTCCTTCCTTCCTTCCTTCCTTCCTTCCTTCCTTCCCTTTCTTCCTGTGCAGTAGTTAAAAAGGACTATTGCAGGCTAACTCTGCCAACTGCCAGGAGTTTGATCCTGACCGGCTCAAGGTTGAATCAGCCTTCCATCCTTCCGAGGTGGGTAAAATGAGGACCCAGATTGTTGGGGGCAAGAGGCTGACTCTGTAAATCGCTTAGAGAGGGGCTGGAAAGCACTGTGAAGCAGCATATAAGTCTAAGGGCTATTGCTCTTGCAAACTAGGAGAAGATAAAGCTACAGTTCCTTCCCCTCTTTCCTTATTTTTCCTTCCTTGCTCTCTTCCCATCTTTTTCTTTCTCTTTCTCTCTTTCCCTTTCTCCTTTCATGCTCAAATGCAAAAGGGGAAACATTTCTCCTTTTGTTTTGTTTTTAGTTTGTTTTGATAGCCCCGTCAGCGAAAACGCAGCACAGGGGGGTTATGGACGCCCCCCCCCACACCATGCCCTGTTTTAGGCTGCCACAGCCTCCTGCAGCCCTCTGCCAGCAAAGATGGAGCCTGTGGGACTTCACACAGGCCGGTCCTTTGCTATTTCCAGGCCAGCCCAGCAGGCTGGATCAGTGGTGAAATCCAAAAAAATTTTACTACCTGTTCGGTGGGTGTGGCTTGGTGGGCGTGGCAAGGGAAGGATACTGCAAAATCTCCATTCCCTCCCCACTCCTTGGGGAAGGATATTGAAAAATCTCCATTCCCACCCCACTCCACGGGAAGGATACTGCGAAATATCCAGGGAGCCTGGATAGCTCAACAGACAGAGCTCTGTAATTTAACACCAGCTGTCTGCAATTAAAGTAAGATCGAATCTCGCCAAGGCTCAAGGTTGACTCAGCCTTCCATCCTTTCTAAGGTAGGTAAATTGAGGACCCAGTTTGTGGGGGCAATAAGCTGACTTTGTATAAAATATACAAAAGAATGAAGGCTATTGCTTAATGCATTGTAAGCCGCCCTGAGTCTCCGGAGAAGGGCGGCATATAAATCAAATTAAATAAATCAATAAATAAAAATAAATAAAATCTCCATTCCCACCCCGCTCCAGGGGAAGGATACTGTAAAATCTCCATTCCCTCCCCACTCCAGGGGAAGGATACTGCAAAATCCCCATTCCCACCCCACTCCAGGGGAAGGACACTGTAAAATCTTCATTCCCTCCCCACTCAGGGACCAGCCAGAGATGGTATTTGCCGGTTCTCCAAACTACTCAAAATTTCCACTGCCGGTTCTCCAGAACCTGTCAGAACCTACTGGATTTGGCCCACGGGCTCTGAGTTTGACACCTGTAGTCTATTTCTCTATAACCACCCATTTACCTTCAGATTGTCAGCCTGTGCTCTATCGGAACATCAATCCATAGCAAATAAATCTAAGTTGCTTTTCTTTGAAAAAAAAAATATAGAATTGAAAACTAGCCAATTCCTTAACCTTTATCAAATGCTGAGGTTGGCCAACATATATTTATTTTAATGGCATGGCATGCAAGGTTGTTTCTCAAACTCAGCCTGCCTCCCGTTCTTTCTAGCAATATAAATCTCCCGATACCATTTGGCTAAAGCATTAAAAGAGTTCAACTCTGATTGTGAAGTTATCTAGAAATTACTAAAGTACTCTGGGGACATAAATACGCAAGAACTGAAGCTGGAACGAGGTAGTAACGGGTGTAAAGGAAAGGAGAAAGGAGGTTCGGATGAACGCCTGCGCTAATACAGGCAAAAGGTTAACGGAATTCAAAGAGGGATGGATTTATGATCTCTCGTGGGCATGAAGGCACTCCAGACTAATGACATGTTTGACCCCTCCCTCGGGCTCATGCCGGTCATCTCCAACAAACAATGTCCTAACCAGCAGTGGGTTTCACATATTCTCAACACTGGTTCGCCCCACGCATGCACGCTCACTTCGTGCGTGCGAGCGAGCACCTTCGGCACATGCGCCTGGCCTTCCACGCATGTGCTTTGCTCGCACGCACGCTTTCCGCGCAAGCACCCGGACTCAAAAATGTGGCTAAATAGGACAGCATTACGGCGGGATGGGTGAGCGATGGGCGGCCCCCCCACAGTCGCCGCTACCAGTTCGCCCGAATTGGTCCGAATTGCCTGAATACCACCTCGGCTCCTAACCTTCCAGAACTTGCTTCAGAAAGCTCTCCAAAACACTTCTGATGTTTCCAGGTTTCCAGAATAATCCAAGACCCTCAAATTGGGAGGAGACACTCCAAGAGAAGAGGTCTTCGTCAGTGGTAGGTTTCAAATTTTTTTTACTAAAGGTTCTATGGGTGTGGCTTGGTGGGCGTGGCATAGCTTGTGGGTGTGGCAGGGGAAGGCTACTGTAAAATCTCCATTCCCACCCCAATCCTGGGGAAGGTTACTGCAAAATCCCCATTTCCTCCCGATCAGCTGGGACTCGGGAGGCAGAGAATAGATGGGGGCGGGGCCAGTCAGAATTTTTACTACCGGTTCTCCGAACTACTCAAAATTTCCACAACTGGTTCTCCAGAACTGGTCAGAACCTGCTGAAACCCACCTCTTGTCTTCGGCCAAAAACACAATCTCTGGGCACCTCTCCCCTTCCTTCCTGAAAATGAGGAACAGCCAATCCTTGAACCCCTCAGATGGGTCAATGGTAAACTCTTGAAGGACTTTGGTGGGATGGGAATTTCTAATGTTGGTATACCTTCTGAAGATTAATCTGGAGGCGTGTCTTGCAGGAGAACATGATCTGCCATTAAAATTCACGATAATATACTGCAGGTCGGTGCTACTCCTTTAATATCTATTTTAATCCAAAGAACAGCCACCTTCTCGACTTCGGAATCAAGCATCAACAGATGACTGGAAAGCAAATGAACCTCCGACAGATGGAAAATAGCTGTAATAGTTGGAGGCTTGACAGAGACATCCTTGGTGCAAAAAAAAAAAAAATAGCTCTGTCAGACGTCTATTTCAGTTTTTTTCTTTATCCTTGGAATCCTAGGTGTGGATCTTGGTTTGAGGGTGTTTTGTAGTTTTCCACCTGGTATGAGGGGGACGCTGTGGCTCAGTGGCTAAGACGCTGAGCTTGTAGATAGAAAGGTCGGCAGTTCAGCGGTTCGAATCCCTAGTGCGGTGTAACGGGGTGAGTTGTCCCAGCTTCTGCCAACCTAGCAGTTCGAAAGCACATTAAAACATGCAAGTAGAAGAATAGGGACCACCTTTGGTGGGAAGGTAACAGTGTTCTGTGCGCCTTTGGCGTTGAGTCATGCCGGCCACATGACCACGGAGACATCTTCGGACAGCGCTGGCTCTTCGGCTTTGAAACAGAGATGAGTACCGCCCCCTAGAGTCGGGAACGACTAGCACGTATATGCAAGGGGAACCTTTACCTTTACCTTACCATGGTATGTGAACAGACCAAGCTGTTATGGAGTCTCCTATCCACTTAGGACTGCGAGAACTAAGAAAGTAGAAGTAGAAAGATAAGACACCGCATTAGATTATCCACCAGAAGTGGGATGGGATAAAATAGCATCTCTGCTGCTTTCTTCTGAGAAGGTTCTACCGTGTTTCCCCTAAAATAAGACCCACCCCTGTTTTTAAAGCTGAGCTCAAATTAAGCCCTACCTCCAAAATTAGCCCTAATTAAGACTCCACCCTCCCCAAGGTGCAGGGGTTGGGGCAAGGTAAAAATTAAGCTACTGTGGGGATGTGCGGGGAGCTGCCCTACTTACCAGGCCTCGCACACCCTGATACCTGCCTCGCCTTCTTCTGCGGCCCACTTCTTCTGTGACCACTTGCCACTACTCGCACGCATTTCCCCCAACCTCTGTTTCACTGTCAGAGCCTTCCAGAAAGCCCTCTGCAGCTGAGAAACGAGCTCCGGATTGACGCATGCGGTGCTCCCTGGCTTCCATTTTGCCTTCACATGCATTCCGGAAAGCCCTCTGCAGCCAATAACAGAGCTCCAGATAAATCCAGAGCTCTGTTATCAGCTGCAGAGAGCTTTCTGGGAGCCTCTGACGGCAAAATGGAGGCTGGGGGGGGCAACGCAGGCAAGCAGCGGCAAGAGGACGCAGAAGAAGTGGGCGACAAAAGAAGCCGGCACAGAAGAAGGTAAGGCAGGTGCCAAGGTGTGCAAGGCCTGCTAAGCAGGGCAGCTGCTGCTGGGCAGGGCTGTTGGCGCTGCCGTTGCAAGGTGAGTCAATAATTACACACACACACACACCCAAAAAAGAAGCCCTTGCCATTTTTTTCAGGGGTCAAAAGAAAATAAGACCCAGTCTTATTTTGGGGGGGAAACAGTACAACCCAACTTGGCATATGCTGGTTATGTAAAACTATGGCCACATCATCAATCCAAGTATCATGTATGGTCTACGACCAACCTCAGTCTGTGACTTCTTCCTTCTTGAGATAACTCCCCTTTTATGACCTTCCTTAATTAAGGGTAGAGTCAGGGCGCCTGGATGGAGCTGAGCGTTTACTGGCCAGATGCCCTTCTTGATGCCATGCGGAGTTCGCAGCAGATAATTTTTCTTTCTGCTGTAGGAGAGAAACATCTGCCACTACCTAGGATTGAACTGTCAACCTTCCGAGTGGGAGGCGAGCGTCTTCACCACTAGGCCATCATGCTGTTCTCCTTCTTGAGATGGCCAAAAAGTCTCTGGATGACCGCAGACACCCAGGCCTATGAGTGTGAATCTAGCAAGAGATGAGTCACAGCTGATACTGAATGTCAAACGCTGTGTCCTGCTCACATTTCCCAGGTGGCATTTATCTTGCTCTGTCTCAATAACATTTTGCAAATGATGATATTCTTATTCTAGGCCATCAATGAGATAATAGGAGCCTGGTTTAGCTCAACAGACAGAAGCACTGTAATTTAACACCAGCTGTCTGCAATTAAAGTAAGATCGAATCTCGCCAGGCTCAAGGTTGACTCAGCCTTCCATCCTTTCTAAGGTAGGTAAATTGAGGACCCAGTTTGTGGGGGCAATAAGCTGACTTTGTATAAATATACAAAAGGATGAAGGCTATTGCTTAACGCATTGTAAGCCGCCCTGAGTCTCCGGAGAAGGGCGGCATATAAATCAAATAAATCAAATCAAATCAAATCAAATCAATGAGGAGAAAGACATCAGGCGTTCCTAGAGTGATTGTTGCAACTTGTTCCAGTGGTGGGGGGATCCAACCTACTGAAGACTCACCAGATCTACACCATAACAGAATAACAGAGTTGGAAGGAACCTTGGAGGTTTCTAGTTCAACCCCTTGCTCAAACAGCAGACCCTATACCAGTCATGGCGAACCTTTTCGGCACCGAGTGCCCAAACCAGAACGCATGCATATGCATGCACATGGATGTGTGCGCACCAGAGTGCTGGAAACCCAAAGACTAGCTGGCCAGTGTGTGCATGCTTGTTTTTTGGCCATTGTTGTGGCCCGCCAGCGGCCTGCGTGGATCATGGTTGATCTCGATGACGAGGAGGCTGGTGTGGTGTCGCGCCAGCAGCCTGAACAGCTGGCGCTCGCGTCGGACAGCGAGGAGGCTGAAGAGGATGTGGGGCCAGAGGCAGAGACTCAGCCAGGGCCTTCAGAACCTCCAGAGGCTCCTTCAAGTGGAGAGAGCGAAGTGGAGGAGCCTCTCCTCAATGCTCGAGCACGCAGGGCTGCCAAAAGGCAGGAGTGGCTATTCAGGAGGAGGAGGTCTCCTCGAGAGTAAGACTTGAGGATAATTGGCCACTCCCTTAGCCTATTTAAGTCACATGTGGTTAGTAAGTTTCTTGCTGGAAACAACTTGTAATTATCATCAGAGCATTTTTGGAAAAGTCTTATCGTATCTTGTTTTCTGGGCTGGTTGCCAACCTTTGCCAGACTTTGGTTTATTCTTGCTACTTAATAAATTTGATGAGGACCGTTGGTGTGTGTCAATATCCTCGGGGATCCGGAGCTGGGGCAGAACAGCCATTTATGGGCCGTTTTCAGGCCATTTACTGGCCGTTTTTCCTGAAAATGGCCTGAAAACTGGCCTGAAAACAGCCTCAAAAACAGCTCAAAAATGCCCCCCAAAACAGCCAAAAAAACGGCCAAAATCCAGCCTGACAATGGTCCCCAAAGCCCCCAAAACAGCCCAGAAAATGGCTGTTTTTGGGGCCGTTTTCAGGCCGTGAAGACCAGCTGGCCGGCGCATATGAACAGCAGCTGGCGATGGTGCACGTGCCCACAGAGTGGGCTCTATGTGCCACCTCAGGCACGCGTGCCATAGGTTAGCCATCACAGCCCTATACCTGTCAGGTTTCAGTGTCGTCTCAAATAAATTGTATTTCCAAACAGTCTTTGATGAAATCTTTCATTTATTAAGCACGACAAATCTGGCCCTGACTTCGTCGTAGCCAGCACTGACTTCCTGACCCCAAACCTTCCCTTTCCGTTCCCCAATTGTCTGCGTCTCATTGGCCATCTTCCAAATCACTCTCCCCATATCTACTACTTCAGCTCCCAGGAATGTCCCCCCTCCCATCCCATCTCCTAGGGCAGTGATGGCTAACCTTTTTGCCATCGCGTGCCAAAAGCGGGTGGAGCGCAGGGGGGGTCAAACGCACACGTGCCCACACATATAATTCTATGTGCCCCGCCCCACCGTGCATGCATGTGTGACCCCCCCCATGCATCCCCCGCTTTTGGCACGTGATGGCACAGTGGGCCTGGTAGACCCATTTTTCACTCTTCCCTAGGCTCCAGAGCCTTTCTAGGAGCCTGGGGAGGGTGAAAACGGCCTTCCCCACTCCCCTGGAGGCCCTCCGGAGGATGGAAATGGCCCATTTGCCAACTGGTGGGCCCAGAAGGCCTGAAAATCAGCACGCTGGAGCTGAGCTCGCGTGCCCACCGATATGGCTCCGTGTGCCACCTGTGGCACCCGTGCCATAGGTTCGCCATCACGGTCCTAGGGGATATTATCTTCAGGGAAAATAAGTAGGTGAAAAGTCAAGTGTCCTCTTGCCAGCTGCCCCCTAATCTCCTCCTTATGTCAGCACTGGAACGAATGTAGTTTGGAATGCTGACATCACCAGTGATGGCTAACTGTTTCCGGACCGAGTGCCCAAAGCACACGCATGCGCGCGAATGCATCCAAACCCCCAAAATGCAATGCGCGTGCGACCCCAGTGCATGTTCCCGGCCCCGGGCATGCATACATGGCCCCCTGCATGCACCTCACCCAGTGGTCATATTCAGCCGGTTCTATCCGGATCATGCAATCCGGTAGCGGTGGCTGCGGGAGGCTCCACCCACCCACCTGGACGTCATCATGTCCCGTTTTGGATGCTCTGCACACATGCGCGCATTCACATTTGCGAACTGGTAGCAAAGTGAATACCACCCTTTCCCACCCCTCACCACGCATGCGTGGCAGAGACTCAATGACCAGCTGGCCAGCAGGAGGCGCATGCGCATGAGCGGCAGAGATGAACTGGGGCAACGGCTCGCGTGCCCATAGAGTGGGCGCTGCATGCCACATCTGGAACGCGCGCCATAGGTTCGCCATCATGGCCCTATACCATTCTAGACAGATGGCTGTCCAGTCTCTCTTTGAAACCCTCCAGTGATGGAGCAGCCACAAATCCTGGAGGGAAGCTGTCCCACTGATTAATTGTTCTCAGTGATGGGAACTGTCTCTTTCGTTCTAGATTGAATCTCTCTTTTTTTTAAAATTTGATTTATATGCCGCCACCCTTCTCCGGAGACTCAGGGCGGCTTACAATGCATTAAGCAATAGCCTTCATACTTTTATATATTTATACAAAGTCAGCTTATTGCCCCTACAAACTGGGTCCTCATTTCACCTACCTTAGAAAGGATGGAAGGCTGAGTCAACCTTGAGCCTTGGAGAGATTCGAACCAGCAGTAAATTGCAGGCAGCTGTGTTAATAACAGGGTGCTTAGACCACTGTACCAGCAAGGCTCTTCTTTTTAATGATCTTCCATCTGTTGATTCTTGTACAGTTGCAATTCTTCCCCCCTTCCCTTCCTCAAGGTTCCCATTGTTTTCAGCCCGTTGCTAAAACAGAATATATATATATATATATATATATGAAAAGTGCTGTGGTGGTGATTTCTTTATTAGAAGCATCGGTGTCCACAGAACCTGGCCAAGTTTAATCCACTCGCCTGGGTTGAGAAGGCCAAACTGACATCAACCTGCATTAGGAGATGAAGGCTGGAATTATGGTGCCTAGCCCTTAAAAAAAAAAGAAAGAAAGAAAAGAAAAGAAATTGAAAGAAAGAAGCCGTCCCTTTCCAACCTGCTGAATTCAAGCGTGATTCAGCTATCGGTCTGGATCTAAAATATGCTAATCCATTGAGATGGAAATCCGGGGCTGTCAGAACTTGCAGTGTTGCGTTGATGACATTCACAAAAGGTAAGCGGGCTGATGCTGTGTCTTCTTGATGGGGGGGGAGGGGAGGGGAGAAATATGTCTTGAAGATCTGGCTTTTTACAGACAAGCCCAGAGGGCTATAACGCTAAGCTAACTCCCCGCAAAACAATGGCCGCCTCTCCCACTAGCTAACAGAGTTAGGACGCGTGGAAGAGTTGATTGATTCGAAGGGATAATTTCCCCCACGACAGTCGTTTATTCGTCCTTAATGCAGGCTGTGGCAATCTCATAATAGACTCCCGGTGCTCAATCACAGGACATTAAACCCTAGCTATTAGCATTAAACATACCAACTCGTAAATAACAATAATGTCAAGCAGAAGGAATCAGGGACCAAGGTGGTTCAAATGTGGACAAGTTGTTCAATCCGCGCTACCTCTCTGCAAGAATCTGTAGTGCTAATGGTCACGGCAAATCGATGGTACATAAGACTCAATAGAATTCAAGGAGGGTTGGACTTACGATCTTTCGTGGGTGTGAAGGGATGCCAAACTAATGACATGTTAGACTCTTCCCTCAGCTGCAGACTCATCGCCTACAGATAATGTCCTAACCTTCCAGAACTTGCTTCGGAAAGCTCTCCAAAACCCTTCTGATGTCACCATGTTTGAGAATAACGTCAGAATCCCAAGCTGGGAGAAGAAACTCCAACGGAAGAGGTCATCACCAGGGGGTTCGCAGGGGTTCGGGAGAACCTCTAGCTAAGATTCTCTGCAGTTCAGAGAACCCCAAAATCCCACTCCTGGCTGGCTCCGCCTGCCCCACCCCTCCCAGGAGTCCCCACGTGGCCCGTTTTGGATGCAGGTAAGTGCAGGGCCCACACGGAAGCTCGGGGAGGGTGAAAAATGGGCCCACTGGAGTATTATGTAATATGGAACAAATGGTACAGCTGGCTGGAGACCAGAAATAGTGAACAATAAGGAAAGGGGAGAAGTTATAACTGTAAAATGTGTATAGGACAATGTATAAAGTGTATAAAATTAATATTATGATCGTTAATTATAGTGTAAATAAGAGAGAATGGGACAGGAAAGAAAATGAATAACATAAAGGGAATAGGGGGAAAGCGTAAATACTAGAAGATGACCATTACGAAACAGTTGGAAAAAGAGAATATATGTGTGTGTTTTGTGTTTGTTATATTGTGTTGTGTTATAAATAATTTTTTTTAAAAAAAAAAGGTATTTGGGAAGAGGGTCTCCAGAGCCTGGGGAGGCCATTTTTGCCCTCCCGGACGCTCAAGGAAAGCCTCAGGAGCCCGGGGAGGGCAAAAACACCCCCTCCCACCATGGTGCGGGAAGCTGACTAAGCCATACCCACTATGGCCACGCCCACCCAGCAACCGGGCAGAGAACCCCTTGCTAAAATTTTTAACCCACCCCATGTCATCTCCCAAAACCACCATCTCTGGGCCCCTATCCTCTTCCTTCCTTCCTTCCTTCCTTCCTTCCTTCCTTCCTTCCTTCCTTCCTTCCTTCCTTCCTTCTTATCTAGTTGGGTCATGAAACATCTGCAAGACAACAACCAAACTGAGAGAGCACCAAGGACTTTACAGTCCTCCTCCTCCCCCTCCTCCTCCTCTTCTACCTCCTCCTCCTCTCTGCAAACCCAATTCCATTGTAGCACTGATGCTGTTATCTAGTTCGGTCATGAAACGTCCACAAGAAAATAATCAAGGTCAGAGAGCACCAAGGACCTTACAGTTCTCCTCCTCTCCCTCCTCCTCCTCTTCTCTCCCTCCTCCTCCTCTCCGCAAACCCCATTCCGTTGTAGCACTGATGCTGTTATCTAGTTGAGTCATGAAACGTCCACAAGAAAACAATCAAGCTCAGAGAGCACCAAAGACCTTACAATTCTCCTCCTCTCCCTCCTCCTCCTCCTCTTCTACCTCCTCTCCCTCCTCTTCTACCACCACCACCACCACCTCCTCCTCCTCCTCCTCCTCCTCCTCCTCCTCTCTGCAAACCCCATTCCGTTGTAGCACTGATGCTGTTATCTTGTTCGGTCATGAAACGTCCACAAGAAAACAATCAAGCTCAGAGAGCACCAAAGACCTTACAGTTCTCCTCCTCTCCCTCCTCCTCTTCTCCCTCTTCTCCCTCCTCCTCCTCTCAGCAAACCCCATTCCATTCTAGCACTGATGCTGTTATCTAGTTGGGTCATGAAACGTCCACAAGGAAGCAACCAAGTTCAGAGAGCACCAAGGAAGGTGCCTCACAAAAAGTGTTTTATGTTAAAAATAAATAAATAAATAAAAGAGCAATTTTTCCTGATGACAGCACTAAACCAGTCGGTCGGCCTTTTTCTTTTGCAAAGGCCAACTCTTCTCCAAGTCCATCCGAGGAACCGCAGGAGCTTAATTCAAACACAAAGCAATTCTCTCATTTGCAGATGCACCGTCCCTCCTTCCCTTCCTATCCTTTTGGAAAGGGGAAAACAATTACAGACGCGATAATGCCAGCTCTCCCTGGGTGTATCAAGTTTGCACTTTCTGAGCCTGCTGGGGGGAACGCGGCTCTCTCTCCGTTCCCATCCTGGCTGGGTTTACATCCACTGCGTACAAAATGAGAATTAGTTGCAGGCGGATGCTTCCGCGCTCTCTGCAAATTTCAGAATTTAGCAAGCCAAGGGATGCCTCTCTGGGAATACTCCAAAAAAGATGCTAAAGCGCCTGGGGAAGACCGCAATCCCAAATGTACACACTGGTGTAAGATGGTGCTGAATATGGAAAAGTAATGCAGCTGGGTAAAGCTTTTTGTCAAAGCTTCTCCTTCTCTCCCTCCTCCTCCTCGTCCTCCTCCCCGCCTTCTCCTTCTTCTCTACTGTGCAAAATCCAAGCGTTCCTAACACTTATGATGATTACTAGTTGAGTAATGAAACATCAGGAAAAAAAAAACACAACCAAGATCAGAGAGCATCAAACACCACACAGTAGTAGTCTTTTTCTTCTTCTTCTTCTTCTTCCTCCTCCTCCTCCTCCTCCTCTTCTTCTTCCTCTTCTTTTTCTTTTTCTTTTTCTTCTTCTTCTTCTTCCTCTTCCTCTTCCTCCTCTTCCTCTTCTTTTTCTTCTTCTTTATCATCATCATCATTGTCATCAATGAGAAGGCATCTCTTCTTCCTTTTCCTCTTCTTCTCCATCAACACATCAACTTGAATAGGGAACAGCCCCTTCTCCTCCTCCTCCTCCTCCTCCTCCTCCTCCTCCTCCTCCTCCTTCCCCATCCCCTTCCCCTTCTTCTCCAAAACAGCAATCCTCAACATCCAAGAAGCCCTGGTAGCGCAGCAGACTAAAGCACTGTTATTAACATCAGCTGCCTGCAATTACTGCAAGTTCAAATCTCACCAGGCTCAAGGTTGACTCAGCCTTCCATCCTTTCTAAGGTAGGTAAAATGAGGACCCGGATTGTGGGGGCAATAAACTGACTTTGTATAAATATACAAAAGGATGAAGGCTATTGCTTAGCACATTGTAAGCCACCCTGAGTCTCCGGAGAAGGGCGGCATATAAATCAAATCAAAAAATCAAAAAATCAAAAAAGAAGAAGAAGAAGAAGAAGAAGAAGAAGAAGAAGAAGAAGAAGAAGAAGAAGAAGAAGAAGAAGAAGAAGAAGAAGAAGAAGAAGAAGAAGAAGAAGAAGAAGAAGAAGCAGCAGCAGCAGCGATAATCCAATCTAGATTGGTGAAGTCACTTTCAAGAAGATGGAATGATATGCCCACTCCCTCCTAATTCTAACCACCCTTCTCTCTTCTGGCTTTCTCATTTCCTGTGTGACATGAAGCCAAAATAGTAATGCATGATAAACGAGGGCATTGCCGCTTGCCCCATTTTTACATCCATTGCCGAGAAAATGTATTAAGAGTGCGGTGGGGAAAAAAAAAAAGAGACAGCCTTTAATAACTTTTGCCTGGAAAGGATAAATAAAACAGCTACCTGTTAACTTGGCAGAAAGGGGCCAGTCTGAAGAAGGGAGGGAACAGATGGGAGGGTAAAATGCTTGAGATGTGCAGGAGTGCCTTAAAGATCTCCAGTTTCTCAGTCCTCCAAGGAAGCTCATTTTGAATTGCTCAGCAACTGTCTCTTCTACCAACCCTGCTTCACTGGAGTCTCAATTTTTCCCGACACAGAGATTTATTAGCTACCGAAAGATCTGGCTTTCCAACTTGAATTGAGAAGAGTCCTCCAGAGCCCGAGTGATTCTTCCAGCTGAAAAGGCTGGGCTGTCAGGTACAAACAAAATCAGACCCCACAGTTGTAGAGTTCAAGCTAACTACTTTATTGTTTTCTGCCTGTAATACAGGAATCTCCCCGGACTGGCAGCTTTTGCCTGGGAATGATCAGATAAACCTTCTTTTTCCAGCAAGCCGGGCTGGCCTAACACTTTTTAAAATGTTTTTAATTGTTTGCTATTGTTTTTAATCATGGGGCCAAATTTATATATATCTTTTTAATTGTATTTTAATGTTTGTAGTTTATGCTTTTACTTGGCTGTTCACCGCCCTGAGTCCTCAGGGAGAAGGGCGGCATACAAATTTAAAAATAAATAAATAGGAGGGGTGTCCAACTTGGGCAACCTGAAGATGTGTGGACTCCCCAGCTAGCCATGGATAGTGAGTCTAGTCCGATTCCTTGCTTTTTTTAAAAAAAAATAATAATAATTTTCTATTAGTTACAATAGGTAAAGGTAAAAGTTCCCCTCGCACATATGTGCTAGTCGTTCCCAACTCTAGGGGGGGGCAGTGCTCATCTCCGTTTCAAAGCCGAAGAGCCAGCGCTGTCCGAAGATGTCTCCGTGGTCATGTGGCCGGCATGATTCAACGCCAAAGGCACACAGAACGCTGTTCCCTTCCCACCAAAGGTGGGCCCTATTTTTCTACTTGCATTTTTTATGTGCTTTCGAACTGCTAGGTTGGCAGAAGCTGGGACAAGTCACGGGAGCTCACCCCGTTACGCAGCACCAGGGATTCGAACCGCTGAACTGCCGACCTTTCGATCTACAAGCTCAGCGTCTTAGCCACCGAGCCACAGCATCCCTTTTATTAGTTACATTACTTAATGCTTAATAAACATTGAGTTGTCTGGGTATACAATTTTCTTAACAATACAAATGCCATTCTTACTCTCCCTGCCTGTTTTCCAACCATTGGTAGAATAAATGCCAAGTTTGATAATGTTCTGTGTCTTCTTTCTGTTTAATTTTCAATGTAAGTCTGTCCATTTCTGCACGGTCTAATATCTTCTTAATTATTTCTTCATCTTGGGACGTTTCTTCACCTTTCCCAATATTGTGCGAAAATAATCCTCGCTGCTGTTAAGACATGTAATAATAAATACATACTTATTGTATCAAGTTCTTCTGATATCGTCCCTAATCAAAACAGTTCAGGTTTAAAATCTACAGGTTTCCCTATTATCTTTTCTAACCATCTATGTGAAAGGGTCGTTGTGGTGGCTCAGTGGCTAAGATGCTGAGCTTGTCGATTGAAAGGTCGGCGGTTCAGCGGTTCGAATCCCTAGTGCCGCGTAACGGGGTGAGCTCCCATGACTTGTCCCAGCTTCTGCCAACCTAGCAGTTCGAAAGCAGGTCAAAAATGCAAGTAGGAAAATAGGGACCACCTTTGGTGGGAAGGGAACAGCATTCTGTGCGCCTTTGGCGTTGAGTTATGCTGGCCACATGACCACGGAGACGTCTTCGGACAGCGCTGGCTCTTTGGCTTTGAAACGGAGATGAGCACCGTCCCCTAGAGTCAGGAACAACTAGCACATATGTGCAAGGGTTTACCTTTACCTTTAACCATCTATGTATTTTTGCCCAATTTTTTTTTTTTTTTTTTTTGCTTTAGCACAAGTCCACCAGATATGATAAAAGGTGCCCATCTTTTGATTACATTTCCGATTTCAGGCCGATTCCTTGCTTGATCCCTCCTCATGACTGAGATGGTTGATGTCCAACATTTGCTGACTTCTCAGATGGATCACTATAAATAGATCTCCTCTTCTCCCCTTTCTCTGCTTCTCAGAAAACAGATTTGTCCATGAGGATCTTCCAGAGATACTTGCTGAATAAACACACAGATGCTATTTTATAGCGGCATTCTCTTCTAAAATTAATTATTCTGTTTTCTCCCTCGTTTCTTGGCCCTTTCTAGCACTCGATGTTCGGTGTTTATTTAATGTGTGTCGTTCTCACTGGAATCCTGGCTGTTACGAGGGCTTCCTTCTGTTTTCCTTTCAAAGGGTTAGAGTTTATACTTCTGCAAATTTGGGAGCACCCACATCTCTGCAGGTTGCTTAACCACCCCACCCCATTCCTTTTTTGCTCAGTTTACCTTGTTCACGCTGACTAATTCTGATATTACCTTCAAATTTCTAGGTTCTATCATATCTCAAGACCTAAAATAGACACCTAACATCAAAGACATCATCAGAAAAGCACAACAGAGAATGTTCTTTCTGCGCCAATTCAGGAAGCTCAACTTGTCCAAGGAGCTGCTGATCCAGTTCAACAGAGGAATCATTGAGTCTGTCATCTGCATCTCCATAACTGTCTGGTTTGGTTCTGCAGCCCAACAAGACAGACACAGAATCAGAGGATAATTAGAACTGCAGAAAAAACCATGGCTACCAACCTGCCTTCCATGGAGGACCTGTATCCTGCACGAGTCAAAAAGAGGGCTGTGAAAATATCGACAGACCCCTCGCATCCTGGACATAAACTCTTTCAACTCCTACCCTCAAAACGACACTATAGAGCACTGCACACCAGAACAACTAGACACAAGGACAGTTTTTTCCCGAACGCCATCACTCTGCTCAACAAATAATTCCCTCAACACTGTCAAACTATTCATATTAGGCTGCATTACTATTGCTATTGGTCTTCTCATCGTTACTATCGCCCATCTCCTCCCACTTATGACTGCATGACTGTAACTTTGTTGCTGGTATCCTTATGGTTTATATTGATATTGATTGTTTCCTAGTATGATTTGATTGCTTATTGTACCGTATGACTATCACTGAGTGTTGTGCCTTATGATTCTTGACGAATATATCTTGTCTTTTTATGTACACTGAGAGCACATGCACCAAAGACAAATTCCTTATGTGTCCAATCATACTTGGCCAATAAAGAATTCTATTCTATTCTATTCTATTCTATTCTATTCTATTCTATTCTATTCTATTCTATTCTATTCTATTCTGGTCTGGTCTGGTCCGGTCCGGTCCGGTCCGGTCCGGTCCGGTCCAGTCCGTTCCGGTCTATTCTATTCTAGTCTAGTCTATCCTATCCTATCCTATTTGTACCCTATGACTATCATTAAGTGTTATACCTTATGATTCTTGACAAATGTATCTTGTCTTTTTATGTACACTGAGAGCATATGCACCAAGACAAATTCCTTGTGTGTCCAATCATACTTGGCCAATAAAGAATTCTGTTCCGTTCCGTTCCATTCCGTTCCACTCCACTCCACTCCACTCCATTCCATTCTATTTATTCTATTCTATTCCTTATCATACTGTCTGTGTAATCTAGAGAACAGGGAAAAACTTTGGTAGCTTTCCAAATCATGTTGAATTCTGAGGCCCATCAGCTCCATTGACCTCACTGGGATTAAGGAATGCTGGGAACTGTAGGCCCACAACCTCTGAAGAACTATCTGTTCCAGGGCCAGAGGGATGAAGTCAAGCGAGGAAGCCGCCTAGAATCATTAGGTTCCCACAAATGATTTAAGTTCAAACCTTCTTGAATTCCGTTGACTTTTATCGTGCGCCAATTTAGTGCTGATCGTTAGTTTACTAGATTCCTGTGTATAAATAGACCAATAAATATAAACAATGTATAAATAAATACATCTGCTTAATCAGAACTTAACATGTGGTCCTAATTCTTTGTGCCTTGCAATCTGCTTCCAAAGGAGGTGACTTGGGCTGAGAAAACGAGGGCCAATCCTTCAATCCTAATCAAAACAATCCCAATCTCTGCAGGCTCTTGACATTTCCAAAAATCTGCCAAGCAAGAAATCAGGGTGCTCACAGATCCGGAAGCTGTTCTCTCAAGTAAGGAGCCCCGAGGTCTCTCATCCTTGATTGGTTTCGTTGCAGCTTTGCAGGTTTTTGCAAACCCATCCTGTCGGATTAAGATACGATACGCTGTGGTGTACAAAGCTGGGAAATAATTCCATAAGCGTATTAATCAGGTGGTGGGAACACAGCTGTGGTGGCGTAGCATGTTGCGAGTTGCATGGGCTAGGTCATTGTGTCGAAGCATAACATGGTTTGCTTAGGTTTGGTTTGGCTGGCTGTGTGAGTACAGACATGATAGCTTCTTAGGACACACGCAATCAGTTCTACAGAGGAATGATGGAGTCTGTCATCTGCATCACCATCATTGTCTGGTTTGGCTCTGCAACCCAACAAGACAGACATAGACTTCAGAGGATAATTAGAACCGCAGAAAAAACCATGGCTACCAACCTGCCTTCCGTTGAGGACCTGTATCCTGCACGAGTCAAAAAGAGGGCTGTGAAAATATCTACAGACCCCTCGCATCCTGGACATAAACTGTTTCAATTCCTACCCTCAAAACGACGCTATAGAGCACTGCACACCAGAACAACTAGACACAAGGACAGTTTTTTCCCCGAATGCCATCACTCTGCTAAACAACTAATTCCCACAACACTGACAAATAATTTACTAAGACTGTATTACTATTATTCTTCTCTTCCTTACTAGTATCTATCTCTTCCTACTTATTACTATAACCATGTTGCTTGTATCTTTCAATTTATATTGTTTTTATTTGCTTTGTTTTTATATTCCTTGTGTGTCCACTCACACTTGGCCAATAAAGAATTCTATTCTATTCTATTCTATTCTATTCTATTCTATTCTATTCTATTCTATTCTATTCTATTCTATTCTATTCTATTCTATTCTATTCCTATTTCTATTTCTATTCCATTCCAATGTAATTCTGAATTCTCTCCTCTCCTCTCCTCTCCTCTCCTCTCCTCTCCTCTCCTCTCCTCTCCTCTCCTCTCCTCTCCTCTCTTCTCTTCTCTTCTCTTCTCTTCTCTAGGCAAACCTACCATGTGGTGAGTCATTGAATTGAAGTCTGTGGAGATTCTCAGCCATCCAGGTTGTGGTTGTCCCAAAGGTGCTTTTTCAAGAGGCAACTGGACTTTCTTGTCTTTTCTTTGAAGACCTTTCACTTCTCATCCAAGAAGCTTCTTCCGCTCTGACAGGATGGTGGGGAATGGAAGGATTTATACTCCTTGCAGACAGCTGGTTATTTGCATCCTTTTAGAGAGTCATTGAGGCCACTTGGACGTTTCTCTGTGTCCTCAGGGTCACCTGAGTGGTGCAAATGGGTGTGAAGCCTTCTTGGCTGCAGGATGTTTTCTGTCCTGTCTGTTCAGTGATGGAGACAGGTGCAGGCTATTGGGGATGAGTGTGTGTTGTCTCAAATTAGCTCCACACCAGTGGTGGGTTCCTCCCGGTTCGGTCCGGTTTGGCCGAGCCGGTAGCGGTTACGATATGATGTCACTGAACCGGTTCTCCCCCTCCTGCCCTCCCACCCCCCACCCACCCATGTTATTCTTACCTTTTATTTGGTCCCACCCCCAATCTATTGCTGCCTCCTGAGTCCCAGCTGATGACTAGAGGGAAAAAAAACTGTTTAAACTCTTGCCGCGGGGCTTCAAAGGGCCGCCCTACAGCTGATCAGTGTTAAAAGCAAACAAATGAGTCGAGTCGTAAGTGCGAGGACTGGTCGTAAGTGCGAGGACCTTCCAGAAATGACTCTGACCAGCTAGCCACGCCCACCTAGTCACATGACCTCCAAGCCACACCCACAAAATAAGCCACGCCCACAGAACCGGTAGTAAAAAATATTAGAACCCACCCCTACTCCACACCCACTTGCACCATTCAGGTGACCCTCAGGACAGAGATAAACCTCCAAGTGCTTCCATTCCCCACCATCCAGTCAGAGCTGAAGAAGCTTCTTGGATGAGAAGCGAAATGTCTTCAAAGACAAACCAGAAAGTCCAGCTGCCTCCTGAAAAATCACCTTTGGAACAACCACGGCCTGGAGGACTGAGAATCTCTACAGACTTTTTAGCTATACAATTTGGAATGGACACCCTTGGAATGGTGTGAGAGTAGGAATGGATTTCCAGAGGGAAAAAATATCGTCATATCGTCACTGCTCCTGGCTAGGCAGAACCGGGCGGAACCGGGAGGAACCCATCACTGGCTCAATTGTGATCGTAAATCGAGGACCATCTGTACTTCTGTTGTGGCTCCGTTACCTGAGCCTGTGTCATTGGCAGGAGAGGACTCCGAGAGTGAAGGAGAGGAGTTGGCAAGGCCTCCCTCTCCAGGACCCTCCTCTCTGGCAATGCCTTCGGTGTCTGCCGAAGGGCAAGAGATAGGGCCGGGGCCAAGCATGTCCATGCAGCCACAGGTGGACAGTGATGAGAGTAATGAGTCTTGGCTGGATCCTCGGCAGCGTCGCAGAGATAAGCGCGCGCAACAGAAGAAAAGGCGTGCCCGAGATTAGGCTGAGTCAGTGGACCACACCCCACGAGGTATAAAAGGGAGCGTGGTGGCCAGTCAAACTTTGTGACGAACAAAGCTGAAAGCTTCCATGCCATTCTGCATTGCCGGACTTTTGCTATAGACTTTGCTGGATTATCTCTGGACTTGATTGACTCTGTAATTATTGAGCTGTTTCTTTTGATGTACCAGAAGCGGGAAGAAGTTATCTCTCCTCTTCGTAAGTAATAAACTCTTGGCAGGCAGCCACTAGGTTGTTGCCAAGTTCCGTTATCATAAGAAAAGGATTTTGCCGGCTGGTTTGGTCTTTAACTCTTGAACGTCTGTTGGTGTGTGTGCATGTGGGACAGGGACAGAACAACTTCTGCCTCCAGCTTTCTTCTGATTTCCAGTCCATCATTTGCTCCCAATTCATTTTCTCACAGTGGTCCTTCTTTTCTACTTTTAAGTTCAATCTTTGACCGCTGTCTGGCACGCATCATCCTCCAGACCAGCGGTCCATTCTAACAATGCCAGAGAAACTTCCTTTAACATCAGCCTATTGTTGGGTAAACTCCGTTCTTTTCTTCCACCCACTCCCTGAAAATGTAGCTGAGAGGCATCGTGTTTTATTGAGAATGTGTTCCGTGTACATAATGTTTCCTCTTAGCCATGGAGGGGGAAAAAAAGTTCTTTTATTTATCTTGTTTACACAGCCAGGATGATAAAAAGGAAAGGAAAGAAGGAAGAAAGGAAGGCACAGATGCTGGTTTCCATGTCAGCATTGCTGAATGCAGAATGTTGATTTTAAAAAAAAAATGATGGGAAGGAGATAGCCTTCATTTATAATTGTCACCAGCCGTTTGGCTGAACTCCAATTTGTGAATTTTAGGAGGATATTTTTAGAGAGAGGGAGCCCAGCTGAAGAATTAAGAGCAATCAAAGGGCTTCGGTGGCTGATATTTTTCCTCAACAGGTGGCAGGGACTTCTTACGGACGTCCCAGCCATCTGTTTGGGGAGACGGAAAGATTTCAAGAGTTTTTTCTTCTTGATGGACCTCTGCAGGATTTCAAGAGACACATTTTCAGTGTCAACCAGTGGTGGAATTCAATTTTTTTTTTACTACCGGTTCTGTGGGCGTGGCTTGGTGGGCGTGGTGTGGCTTTGGTGGCTGTAACTTGGTGGGCGTGGCAGGGGAAGGATACTGCAAAATCCCCATTCCCTCCCTATTCCTGGGGGAAGGGTATTGTAAAATCTCCAGGTTCTGACAGGTTCTGGAGAACTGGTAGCGGAAATTTTGAGTAGTTCGGAGAACCGGCAAATACCACTTCTGGCTGGCCCCAGAGTGGGGTGGGAATGGAGATTTTGCAATATCCTTCCCCCAGGAGTGGGGAGGGAATGGGGATTTTGCAGTATCCTTCCCTTGGAGTGGGGAGGGAATGGGGATTTTGCAATATCCTTCCCACTGGAGTGAAGTAGGAATGGAGATTCTGTAGTATCCTTCCCCTGGAGTGGGGTGGGAATGGAGATTTTGCAGTATCCTTCCCCTGCCATGCCCTGCCAAGCCACACTACGCCCACCAAGCCATGACCATAGAACCGGTAGTAAAAAAATTGAATTTCACCAGTGCTCCATTCCCACCACACTCTGGGGCCAGCCAGAGGTGGCATTTGCCGGTTCTCCGAATTACTCAAAATTTCTGCTACTGGTTCTCCAGAAGCTGCTGGATTTCACCCCTGGTGTCAACCCTGAAGCTGACTTAACTGTGACCATTTTCTTTTCTGTAGCTTTTCCTCTAATGAGGTTTCTCTTCGCATTGCTTCAGGAATGACATAGCTTGGAGCTAAGGAGGAGGGAGGTAGGTGCAGAGATAACTGAGGTGTTGTAGCCAAAACAAAATTCTTTCCCCTGGGAATCAAGGACGTTTATGCAGGTGTTCAAAAGGTGGAGATTGAAGTGTCCAGCAGCTGCCACAAAAGCCAACACCGTTCTAGGCTGCAGAAACAGAGGGATAGAATCAAGATCATGTGAAGTGTTAATTTCACTTTATAAGGTCTTGGTAAGGCCCCACTTGGAACGCTGCATCCAGTTTTGGTCGCCACGATGTAAAAAAGATGTGGCGACTCTAGAAAGAGTGCAGAGAAGAGCAACAAAGATGATTAGGGGACTGAAGGCTAAAACATATGAAGAACGGTTGCAGGAATTGGGTATGTCTAGTTTAATGAAAAGAAGGACTAGGGGAGACATGATAGCAGTGTTTCAATATCTCAGGGGCTGCCCCAAAGAAGAGAGAGTCAAGCTTTTCTCCAAAGCACCTGAAGGCAGGACAAGAAGCAACGGATGGAAACTAATCAAGGAGAGAAACAATTTAGAACTAATGAGAAAATTTCCTGACAGAACAATTAATCAGTGGAACAATTTGCCTCCAGAAGTTGTAAATGCTCCAACACTGGACGTTTTTAAGAAGAGATTGGAAAACCATTTCTCTGAAATGGTGTAGGGTTTCCTGCCTAAGCAGGGGCTTGGAGTAGATGTTGTGGCCCGCCAGCAGCCTGCACGGATTGTGGCTGATCCCGACAACAAGGAGGCTGGTGTGGTGTCGCACCGGCAGTCTGTGCAGCCAGCGCTCGAGTCAGATAGCGAGGAGGCTGAAGAGGATGTGGTGCCAGAGACTCAGCCAGGGCCTTCAGAACCTCCAGAGACTCCTTCAAGTGAAGAGAGTGAAGTGGAGGAGCCTCTTCTCAATGCTCGAGCACGCAGGGCTGCCAAAAGGCAGGAGTGGCTACTCAGGAGGAGGTCTCCTCGAGAGTTAGGCTTGGGGCTAATTGGCCACTTCCTTAGCCTGTTTAAGTTGGCTCACAGATAGCAAACGCTGCTGGAAACAACGTTTAATTACTATGCAGAGCATTTTGAGAGTGAGTTTCTTGTTACATCTTGGTTTCTGGGCTGGTTGCCAACCCTTGTCGGACTTTGTTTATTCTTTGTAATTCATAGCAGGCTGATAAGGACATTTGCACTGAAAGCCTGCATTTTGAAAGGGGTCTGTTTGTATTAAACGGAGTTTTTGGAGCTTTGTGTGTGTCACACTCCTTGGGATCCAGAGCTGGGGCAGAACAGTAGAAGACCTCCAAGGTCTCTTCCAGATCTGTTATTCTAAAGTCACCTACCAACAGGACTGTTTGCTGATTGGACCATGTGACTGGTGACTTTGGGGGAGACATGACAAAGTTTTACTTTTAATTGGGTGTAAAACCGGCAGGAATTTAGAGCCGGTTTTCCACCAAGTTTGTGCCAATATGATATGTCCCAATAAAATGTTCTTTGAGGAATACGCCTAACTTGGAATTCTCATTGTTGAGGATGTATTACTTGGAACCTTGATGGACAAGTCACCAATTCCAATGATTTGGGTCTCTCTTCCAAGCTACAAGAGAGCAACAAATAACCTTCTGAGATGCACAATGAAAAATCCAAGGTGGAAAAATGTTTCTCTTGATGTTCTTCAGAGGAAGGAGAAGTCCTTCATCAAACCTTCAAGGTGATTAAGAACCAAGGGAGGTAGAAACCGTGATCATGTGTCAACTGTGAAGGTGGACCAGATCAGACAGCTGGTTCCACAGGAAGACATATTGAGAGATTATAGTAATATCATTTGCCAGCGTTCCTATATCTTCACCCCCTTATATTGTTGTGACTAGGCTTCCTGAGTCATTAAAACACACAAGTAGCCCCAAAAACCTCTTTTATTGCAACAGCTGTGAATTACGTTCATTCACAGCTGAGTCCCAATTAGTTGGGAGAAGTCCTTCGGGATAATCACCAACCTTTTTCTCCCTTGACACGCTGCCAAAGACCTACTTGGCAAAGCCACACGGAGTCCAGAATCAAACAGAGATACCGACTGGGAACAGAATTAACAACGTTGCTTTCCTGCAAAGGGCCCACGTGCCTTTGCTCCTCTTTTAAGCCTTCTGGGAGGGGCCAATCATCTCCAGGCCTTACACCCGAGTCATCCCTTTTGTTTTAACTGTTCATGCCTTCTGGCAGCTCTGCACATGCGCACACTAGGAACAAGCTCCTCCTGTTCCTCTGCCTCTCTGCTGTCCGACTCTGGAGGCTCCGGAGTCCACACATCACTCCCAGATTGCCCTGGCCCCATCTCTGCCTACGACGCAGAGCCCTCATCCGAGCCTTCCCCAGACTCCAGGACTGGCCCATGTTCCTCCCCAGTCTCCTCACTGTCCGACTCCGCTGCCAGCTCCGCAGGCTGCTGGTAGGCCACAACATATACCTTAAGAGTATTGAGGGAGTTTTGGGCAAACTAGTTTATTAAGTCTCTTTCTAATCTATTCCTATCTCCCCTGGGATCAATACCCAGTAGATATTTCCGTATCTATTACTGTCTTAATAGCTGCTGGATATTTTCTCCATAGCTTCCTACAATACACCATACATACCCTGAAATGTTTTAGGGTCTCCCTAGAATTTAAAAGGCCGTTCCTTCTCCACAACCTCCTTAATTAAACACCGCAGTCATGTGCCAAATTTAAACGGAGGGGGAAAACAGGAAGAAGGAGAGGAAAAAAAAGGGAAATGGCTGTTATAGATAGGCCTACCTATAATAATTCCCACCTCTGGCTTTCGTTGCCCTGCTACCTGAGCGTTTTGAACGGCAGCTTTCTGCTCTATGATTGCATTTTTATTTTTATTTTTTTATTTTTTTTAAATTTTGCTTCTTCCTTTACGATCCCTCCGGCTACTACTAACTGCCTGAACGTTTCAAAAATGGATCGTACCGCCCGGTGGAACTGTATGTCGCGCCATTCTCTGCCTGCTCTATTCAAAACAAGACGGAGACAGGGGTGAAGTGTAATAATTGTGATTTCACACGTGCGGCTCAGCGAAGGAAGACTTCAAAGAACATCCTATCCTCCACGCTCGTGCACCTTTTAAAACAGATTAATTGGGTTGTATTGCTGGGGGGTAGGTGGGGAGAAATGCTTAACTGGAACGGGGGGGAGAGGGGGGGGCAACCGGTATTGACAATTCAATTTGGAAGGACAAGAGACCAACAAGCTCGGTGTTAAATCTCTAACAAAGACATCCCAGGACTAGATCAATCCGTCTTCTTGGACCACAAAAGCGAAATTCCTGCTTCTCGTCCGTTTCAGACGGGTTGGTGGAGACGGCAGTATCGATTATGAAACCCAAATTGGCCAGGCTTAAAATAAAAGCAACTTACTATCGGTACAAGAAGAGCTGGAGAAGACTTAGCCAATGGGGTGGTTAAGATGGAAAACAAATTATGTTCAGAAGTAATGAAAAATAGAAAGATGAAAGTCTGGCTCCCCCCCCCCCACTTTTCCTTTTTTAATTTCAGGCCATTTTTCTCACAACCATCCAATTAGGCATACACGAATCCCCGCCAAGATGGCTACGTTTGGTGTCCTTTCTACTCAAGCAAAGGGACGCAGTTTGTCAGAAATAATGTTGTTGTTATGGTTGTTTTAATGGGCATTAAAGACTTGAGTGCAGTTTCTTCTCATCGCTTCAAGACTTCCTGCAATCTTAGGGTTGAGAAATTGATTTGCATTCGTCAACTTCAATGACCTTCCTTGTAATTTGGTGCCATTTTGATGTTGCCTTCACTCCGTTGGAGATGTTTTCCCGTTTTTCATCATCTGAGATTTTCTGAGTGCCTTTAGGCTTGGTCTTCAGGACGGCGTGTGCAAACGTTGTGTCAGTGTTCCGAGTAACGCATCCTGTCAGAGTGTGCACAGGTCGATCACAGGTATCAACCCAGGAACAAATATAGCCAACAGTGGTTTGTATCAAATAGTGGTTTTTATCTACAAAAGGAATATAGGAATGCTATGCATACACGTGCTACAAGCAGTACCTCAACAAACAGCAATTACAGCAGGGAAGAAACTCAACGAAAACCCACAAACACTCTAGCAGGGCCTCCTCTTATTACACAGGCTCTTAAAGGGATAGCAGCCAAAGACCCTGCTGATTCATTCCCCTCATTGTATTAGCTGGTCAGCTCTTAAAGTAACACCTTGACACAGCCACCAAAATCAGAACTCTGAGGCAGGTGAATTCCTCAAAGAACACACTTATTGGATGCATCATATTGGCACAGCTAGTGAAAACCAACTCTGAAAGTTTTCCCGCGTTTGTGACATAATTAAAAGAGCAAGTTCACAGGTCACAATGTCCAATGAAGGTGTTTGGTGGGTTCCTTGGTCACTCCTCTTCTGCTCCAACTGCCACCTGTTGGGATGACCTTGGTTCCCATGAGAAAGCTTTTTTGTTTTGACTGCGAGTCGGTCTATCTACTTTCCCCCTCTACTCCCCCACCCCTCAGAGTTTATGGCAACTATGAGGCAGCAAAAGATGGCTTCAGCCAGGTTTGCTTCAGAGTTGACGTGTTGCTTTTCATCTGAGCTTTCAATGTTCTTTGACACCTAACAAGGGCAGACTTGAGGCATCTGGTCTTCCATGGAGTTTATTGTTATTCATTGCTGGGCTGAGAAAACTGCTTTTGACGTCCTTCTTCACGTCACTGCCCAAGAAGCCTTTGATTAGGATGCTAGATAAATACCGTTAATAGAAAAAACATGCACACAGAGCGTTTTGCTCCCATATGGACTGACACCTGGTCGAAGCTCAGCGGAGAAGTCCTTCCTTCAGTTCACATTATTTCCACTGTGAAAATTGGCTTCCACGCAGCCGTTTCATTCCAAGTGGGTTGCAGAGAATTCAGTGGGTTTTGCTTCTCAGCAGAGAAACACAAGATTTCTTATGGGTGTGTGTGTGTGTGTGTGTGTGTGTGTGTGTGTGTGTGTGTGTGTGTATATTCCTACTTTATGTCAGTCTGTTCCTGGTTGTTGTCGTCATTGTTGTTTTAATTTGTGTTTGTTCCATTTTGGCTTTCTTGCTTAAAATATTTGGCTGAGTTACGGCTAAGGCGTTCTGTTTCTAAGGTGGCTTAAGAAATAGCAGGAATAGCCAACAAACATGATTTAGAACTGTGAGACAAGCAAGGATTAGGATGAGAAGGTTAGGATGAAAATCTTGGAAAGATTC
>NC_142079.1:12492500-12502500 GCF_059756535.1 Pantherophis guttatus | reverse complement strand
AAGTTGTGAATGCTCCAACACTGGAAGTTTTTAAGAAGAGGTTGGATAAGCATTTGTCTAAAGTGGTATAGGGTTTCCTGCCTGAGCAGGGGGGTGGACTAGAAGACCTCCAAGGTCCCTTCCAACTCTGTTATTCTATTCTATTCTATTCTATTCTATTCTATTCTATTCTACTCTACTCTACTCTACTCTACTCTACTCTATTCTATTCTATTCTATTCTATTCCATTCCATTCCATTCCATTCTATATTTATTCTATTCTATTCTATTCTATTCTATTCTATTCTATTCTATTCTATTCTATTCTATTCTATTCTATTCTACTCTACTCTACTCTACTCTACTCTACTCTACTCTACTCTACTCTACTCTACTCTATTCTATTCTATTCTATTCCATTCCATTCCATTCCATTCCATTCCATTCCATTCCATTCCATTCCATTCTATTCTATTCTATTCTACTCTACTCTACTCTACTCTATTCTATTCTATTCTATTCTATTCTATTCTATTCTATTCCATTCCATTCCATTCCATTCCATTCCATTCTATATTTATTCTATTCTGTTCTGTTCTGTTCTGTTCTGTTCTGTTCTGTTCCGTTCCGTTCCGTTCCGTTCCGTTCCGTTCCGTTCCGTTCCGTTCCGTTCCTATTCTACTCTACTCTACTCTACTCTACTCTACTCTACTCTACCCTACCCTACCCTACCCTATATTCTATATAATAGAACAGCAGCAGGAGGAGAATAGAGTAGAGTAGAGTAGAGTAGAGTAGAGTAGAGTAGAGTAGAGTAGAGTAGAGTAGAATAGAATAGAATAGAATAGAATAGAATAGAATAGAATAGAATAGAATAGAATAGAGCTGGGAGGGACCTTGGAGGTCTTCTAGTCCAGCCCCCTGCTCAAGCAGGAGAACCTATACCATCTCAGACAAGTGACTGTCCAGTCTCTTCTTAAAAACCATCCGTTACCTCTTGCCCTACTTTGGAGAATAGCTTGTCCTTCTCTTCCCTGTGATAGCCCCTCAAATATGGGATGACTGCTACTATGTCACCCCTAGTCCTTCTCTTCGCTAGAGCTACCCAGTTCCTCCAACTATTCTTCATATGTTTCAGCCTCTAGTCTTTGTGCATGCAGCTTTGTCACATCCTACGTCAAAAAAGAAAAGAAAAGAAAAGAAAAAAGGAGCAGTCCTGAAATCCTTACAGTGGCTGTTTCTCGACGTCTTTAGGTCAACGAACCCATTCCTGTTTATAAGTGGAATTTCTGCCGACTTAAATGAGCTTTTTCAGGCCTCTTTGAAAAACCCCTTCAGTTTGAAATTCCTCTTTCGTTTCATCTATTTATTTAGGAATTGATAAACTACTCCAAACCGCCAAACTCTAGTGGGGCTTTTCTCCCCCTCCCAGCAGGCAACTAACTGGGAAAGAGCAGAAAAATTCTTCTCGGTTCGTCTCTCTCTCTCTCTCTCTCTCTCTCTCTCTCTCTCTCTCTCTCTCGCCTCCAAGGTATAGAATAGCAGGTGAGTTCAACAGACCTTGTTTTGCTCTTAATTTTCCAAGGATATGTACCTCTCGTTCCCCAGGCTTCGGAGACAAAT
Organism: Pantherophis guttatus; assembly: GCF_059756535.1. NCBI lineage: Eukaryota > Metazoa > Chordata > Lepidosauria > Squamata > Colubridae > Pantherophis > Pantherophis guttatus. The sequence continues at coordinate 12,500,897 of NC_142079.1, read as the reverse complement.
TGGCTTTCTAATTTTAGAAGGGATTTATGCGCCCGCTCACTCTCTCTCTCTCCCACAAACACAGATACGCATATACTACTTTCTCTTATTTTCGCATTCTGTTTCCTCCTCTCTCTTCTCTCGGTCTCTTAGGGATCCTACCTTCAATGACCCTTTTCAAGTTGGGCGGGGGGGGGGAACGAAAGAATATATACCCTGTTTCCCCAAAAATAAGACCTCCCCTGATAATAAGCCCAATCGGACTTTTGAGCGCAGGCGCTAAAATAAGCCCTCCCACCCCAAAAATAAGCCCTCCCCAAAAATATTTAAATGCATGAGCAGTTGGTTAGGGTTAGGGCAGGGGTCTGCAACCTTAAATACTCAAAGAGCTATTTGGACCCGTTTCCCACAGAAAAGAAAACACCGGGAGCCACAAAGCCTGGGTGGGCGTGGCCAACTCAATGTCACTCACTTCCACCAGTCACATGCCTACCCAGCCTGTTATTAGGGCAGAGAACCAGTTGTTAAAAAAACACTGGGAACCACAAAAATCCTTTTGACATATCTCTCTCCCCCCTCTCTCCCTCTCCCTCTGTATCTCTCTCTGTCTCTCTCTCTCTCTCTGTATCTCTCTGTCGCTGCCCTGGCTGCTTCTCCATCCCCCGTCGCCCTTACCTTCTCAGGCCAGGCGAGGAGTGACTGGGAGGGGATGGTGAGGGGCAGGGCCAGCCAGTGGTGGGGTCACCTGATAAGAAGCCACAGCAGAGGGTCCAAAGAGCCACCTGCGGCTCCGGAGCCACAGGTTGCTGACCCCTGGGTTAGGGAGACAAGAGCTGGAAATCAAGTAAGATGGCATCTTGCTCCACGCGCCCCAAAGTAATAATACATTCCCGAAAATAAGGCCAAAACAAGGGATTCAAAAAAATACAAGACAGGGTCTTATTTTCGGGGAAACAGGGTATGTAAAAAATACCTCCTCTAGCCTGTGGTAGATTTGTAAATGGAATGGGTGAGAATTAAATAAGGAGAATAAAGAGCCTTGGTGGCGCAGCAGACTAAAGTGCTGATAAGTAGCACCAGCTGCCTGCAATTACTGCGAGTTCAAATCTCACCAGGCTCAAGGTTGACTCAGCCTTTCATGCTTCCGAGGTAGGTAAAATGAGGACCCGGATTGTGGGGGTAATAAGCTGACTTTGTATAAAAAAGAACACCGCTTTGGGGGGGCCCGAAAGCCCTACTAAGCAGGTATATACAAAAGTATGAAGGCTATTGCTTAACGCATTGTAAGCCCGCCTTGAGTCTCCGCAGAAGGGCGGCATATAAATCGAACCAATAAATAAATAAATATTGTCAGAAAACAGCAGGCAGAACCTGGGCGGTGGAGTCAAGACAGCCATCAGCCTAGAATTGTTAAGTTCCCACAAACAGTCCAATCCTTCTTGATTTCTCTCATCTAGTCCCGGTTTAGTGCTGAGCCTTTACTGGGCCCTGATTCTTTGCGCCTGACAAATATACATATATTCCTGGGGGCGGGGGGAGGTTGGAGTTTAGCTTTGCAGGGCATGGTGCACCTTTACTAAACATCTTCATTCACAGCTGTGAAGAATCTCAGGTTTCCACAGGAGTCCTACAGACCTGATGTGACCTTCAAAGCGGTGGGCAACTTACTTGTTTCTGAAGGCCAACATCGGCCTTCTCCCAATCTAGTGATCTTTGGGTGTGTTTGGAGAGCCACATGGTGCCTGGGAATTTTGGGAGTTCTAGTCCACACATTATCTAGGAATAGTTGTAGCCATTTGGGGTGGGATTTTATTGTAAGCCACCTAAAGTCTCAGAGGAGATGGCATCTAAAGGCAAAGGTTCCCCTCGCACATACGTGCTAGCCGTTCCTGACTCTAGGAGGTGCTGCTCATCTCCGTTTCAAAGCCAGCGCTGTCCGAAGACGTCTCCGTGGTCGTGTGGCCAGCATGACTCAATGCCAAAGGCGCACGCAACGCTGTTCCCTTCCCACCAAAGGTGGTCCCTATTTTTCTACTTGCATTTTTTTTAGGTGCTTTCGAACTGCTAGGTAGGGAGAAGCTGGGACAAGTAATGGGAGCTCACCCTATTACGCGGCGCTAGGGATTCGAACCGCTGAACCGCCGACCTTTCTTTCTTTTTTTTTTTATTGCAAAAGTTTTACAATTACATTTTCACCCCTTTTTTCACCCCCCCACCTCCCTCCCCAAACTTCCCATCCTCCCTAACCCTCCCTAACCCTCCCCCCCAGACTTCCCTATTTTGTACTCATAACTAATAATACTGATATATATACCTGGACCCATCCCTCCCCCTATATTATTTTCCCTCTTTATCTCTTTACATTAAGATATTTCTAATACATTGTTTTCAAATAAAAGCTATTTGGTACTTTCTAGTTTGGTATTTGTTCTGAACATATTCTATCCACCTTTTCCATTCCCATTCATAAGTCTCTTGTGAACAATCTTTTAAATATGCTGAAATCTTCGCCATCTCTGCAAAACTGAACCGCCGACCTTTCGATCGACAAGCTCAGCGTCTTAGCCACTGAGCCACCGCGTCCCTCATATTAGGCATCTGACTTAATGCAATGGATCGATAAAATTAGAGGGTTGGATCGGATGGTCTCTAAATTCCCCCTATGTTGAATTACATTTCGGTTTCTCAGCTTATAACGCAAAGCAAGACATAAAAGCTTCTTTTAACTCATCTCTAGATTCGCTCACAGCTGCTGAGTCAGGATGAAATAAAGTTAGGAACGGAGGGGGGAAAAAATCTCTTCCTTTTCTTTTTTTTTTTAAGCACATAAAGGAAGTTAATTCTTTAGAACACTTAGCACAGGAGCTATTTTTAATTCTAAAAACCAATTGTAACCAAAGGGTGTTACGGCAACTTCAAACGAAGAGGGTTGAGATTATGGCCCTGAGCAATTATTTCAAGGTCTTCAGACTTCGGATTCTTCTTCTGCCTTTACCAAGAAATTAATTTTGGTTTTGATTGGGGGGGGGAGAGAGACCCAGAGTTTCGCCTTTTGCATCTGGAGGTGTTTTGTGAACAAGATGCTTTCAGAGTCGAGGGGCAAAATGCTCATTAAACTACCATAATATAAACTTGAGGAGACCGTGGTGCTCTCTGAACTTGGTTGTTTTCTTGCAGGCGTTTCATTATCCTAATTAGGTAACATCATCAGTGCTAGCAGGGTAAGGGTAAGAGCAGGGGTGGGATTCAGCTGGTTCAGATAGGTTCGGGCGAACCGGATGTTAATTTTAATCTGGTTCACCAAGACGGTTGCTCCAAGCCGCCCACCTTGCTCTGTACCTCCCAGAAGTCTCCACCCAGCCCGTTTTGGATGCAGGGCGCACACGGAGGTTCTGGGAGGGCGAAAAACGGGCCTACCAGAAGTACCGGACATCTGGAGGGCCTCCGGTGCCCACCGGAGGCCGCTTTCACCCTTCTGTAAGCTCCAGTAAAGCCTCAGGAGCCTGGGGAGGGCAAAAAATGGGCCCACCAGAAGTACCGGGAGTCTGGAAACGGGCCCATTTCCAGTCTCTGGAAGGCCTCCGGTGCCCAGAGGAGGCCATTTTTGCCCTCCTGGAGACTCCAGGAAAGCCTCCACAGCCTGGGAAGGGCAAAAATGCCCCACCCATCATGGTGCAGGAGGCCAAGTAGGCCACACCCCCATGACCACGCCCACCCAGCAACCGGCCAGCAAACCGGTTGCTGAAATTTTTCAATCCTACCCATGGGTAAGAGAAGGGTAGGATAAGAGCAAATACTCCCTCCTAGCATTGATAATGTTACCTAGTCCTCCTCCTCCTCCTCCTCCTCCTCCTCCTCCTCCTCCTCCTCCTCCTCTTCCTCCTCCTCCTCCTCTTCTCCTTCTCCTTCTCCTCCTCCTTCTTCTTCTCCTTCTCCCTCTTCCTCTTCTTCTTCTTCCTCCTCCTCCCCCCCCCTCCTCCTCCTCCTCCTCCTCCTCCTCCTCCTCCTCCTCCTCCTCTCTGCAAAACACTCCCTTCTAGCACTGATGATGTTATCTAGTAGGGTAATGAAATATCTGCAAGAAAACAACCAAGCTCAGAGAGCACCAAGGACCCCTCCTTGAAATCCTGAGCTACAAATAGTCTCCTTTATTGATAACATAAAAAACTTCTTTCCTTTAGATAACTAGGCTGCGTTCACACATTATCCCTCATCTGTATGTCGACTGAAGCCATCTTCTGGATCAGCCCAATCGGCTGATTGATAAACCAGCAAAACACGATGAGTTCACACAACACCCTCATCTCCCTCTACAAAAACTAACCCGGATGAAAATTAGCCACGCTTGACACACCGTGTGAATGCTGTTACTCTAGCTTGGGCTGACCTGGTTAGGGATGTCCTGTGAACCGAACCCTAAATGCTGAAGTACAGTTTCCAGGCTTTGTGTTCCGACAATCCCAGGGGACAATTTTCAAGACTTCTTTGAGTTTCTCAAACTAAAAAGCCCAAGAGTGATGCGTAAAGAAGGGATTGTTTGTCTAAAATAATCTATCTAGTGAAGAGAAGGACCAGGGGAGACAGGATATCAGTCTTCCAATATTTGAGGGGCTGCCACAGAGAGGAGAAAGGGGGTCAAGCTATTTTCCAAGGCACCTGAAGGCCAAACAAGGAATAATGGATGGAAACTGACCAAGGAGAGATTCAACCTGGAAATAAGGAGGAATTTTCTGACAGTGAGAACAATCAACCAGTGGAACAGAAGTTGCCTTTGGAAGTTGTGGGAGCTTCATCCCTGGAGGCTTTCAAGAAGAGACTGGACTGCCATCGGTCAGAAATGGTGTAGGGTCTCCTGCTTAGGTGGGGGTAGGTTGGACTAAATGACCTACAAGGTCCCTTCCAACTCTGTTAATCTGTAACCAAGATGATTAAGGGACTGAAAGCTAAAACATGATGAACAGTTGCAGGAACTGGGCATGGCTAGTCTAGTGAAGAGAAGGACCAGGGGAGACAGGAGAGGAGTCTTCCAATATTTGATGGGCTGCCACAGAGAGGAGGGGGTCAAGCTATTTTCCAAAGCACCCGAAGGACAGAAAAGGAACAATGGATGGAAACTGATCAAGGAGAGATTCAACCTGGAAATAAGGAGGAATTTTCTGACAATGAGAACAATCAACCGATGGAACAGAAGTTGCCTTCAGAAGTTGTGGGAGCTTCATCCCTGGAAGATTTCAAGAAGAGACTGGACTGCCATCGGTCAGAAATGGTGTCGGGTCTCCTGTTTTGGCGGCGGGTTGGACTAGATGACCTACAAGGTCCCTTCCAACTCTGTTAATCTGTGTCTGTACCTTCTGGGAGTCTGCTTTCCATGAAGAATTACCTTCTAAATCTTGTGGTTTTGATGTGTTTGTGGTTTTTTTTTTTGCAATTCCTGAGCTTTAAAATCTAGCGAGGGAGTCTTATTTTCCAGCTGATCCGAGGCCTTGCTCTGGGCAGGGAGTCCCTGAGGAGGCCACTTGGAGCAGGAGACACAAATCATTGATATTTGATCATTATTTCATATATTCCAGGTAGCCAGCGCTACAAAAATGCATCACGGTTCTCATCCCGGACAGTGATAAGGTGTTGAGGGCTTGTGTGTATAATTACAGGTAGTCCTCAACTTACGACCATAATTGAGCCCCAAAGGTATCTTGCTAAGGGAGAAATTTCTTAAGGGAGTTTTGCTCCGTTTTATGACTTTTCTTGCCACCTTTGTTAAGTCAATCCCTGCCGTTGTTTAATTAGTCACCCCGTCGTTAAGCGAATCTGGCTTTCTCCATGGACTTTGCTCGTCAGAAGGTCGCAAAAGGGGATCGCGGCGACCCTCGTAAATGGGAGTCGGTTGCTGAGCATCCGAATCACGTGACAACCCCCCCTGGAGATGCCGCAATGGTCGTAAGTCTGAAACACGGTCCTAATTCCCTTGTTTCAGTGCTGTTGTAACTTTGAACGGTCACTGAGTGAACCGTCGTAAGTCGAGGACTACCCGTACCTCCAGTATTCTGGGATTCTAGGCAGACATTTGTTTTGCAGGCAGTCCTTGATTTACGACCAGTTGCCTACTGATGGTTCAAGGTTACAACGGACCCCCCCCACACAAAAGCTACTTATGACCAAGTTTATGGGATCCAATGTTGGCTTCCCCAACCATTGTCACATGACTGCATTTGGGGCCACAGGGCAACCACTCCACGTTTATGACCGTTTTCAACACGAGAACATGATTTATGACATTTTTGCTGGAAAGCAGCATTTAATTCTAGTGTTGTGGCTTGTCGGCCGCCGGCCCCTCCAGCCCCTCCTCAGAGGAGGAGGAGAGGGAGGTGTGGGAGTCAAGGTCAGCATCAAGGCAACCTGAGAGCTCCAAGGGAGAAGAGGGAATGGAGATGGCAGAGAGAGAGAAACAGAGGCGGAGCCTGGGCTGTCTGTCAGTCCTCAGATGGAGAGTCAACAGCCCCGAGGTCTGGAGGTGGCTGATGATGAGGAAGAGGAGGAACAGCTGGGCCCAGTGCCTGATGCGCAGAAGGCAGAGGAGAGGAGAGCAGTGGAAATCTATGGGCCGGTCCTTGGGATGGAAGAGCTACCGCTGCAAGCAAAGACCCACCCTAGCTCTGGGGATAAAAGGCAGGGGGCAGAGATGAATAGGTGTGGCAGACAACTATTCATCTTCCGGATGGACGGACTTGTTAGTCTGCGAGATAATTTTTTATTTTTATTTCTCATAAACATACATACCTATATAAACTCTTAACCAGTATTAATCATCCATAGTATCTTTAGTTTCCATATCCATTCATTTTTCTGCCTTCAGTAATTAAAATAATATATACTCTGGACTGTTCTTCTACCCTTCCATCTCTTCTTTAAACCACAACCTTTACTCTCCTTTTCTCTTTCTTTTCCCTCTCTACTCCTATCCTTTTCAACTTTCCTCTTCCTTCTCTCCTACCCCTTCTCTCCTTCCCCTTCCCTTCCCCCACTCCTCCTCCCTTCTTCCTCCCTTCCTAACTTTCTCTCATTTCCTCTCTTTTTCTTCCTCTCCTTTTCCCTTTCTTCTACCCTTCTCTCTCCTTCCCTCTCCTCTACCCCTCTACTCCTCTCTTCATCCCCGCTTCGTTGTTGTGTTTATTTTCCATTCAGTGTATTTTCAATATGGTATTCGAGCAGTCCCAATTATCTGTTTACTTATATTATTCCTTTCAGTTTCTTTTCCATTTTGCTGGTTGTACAAATATCATCCTTACTGTATATTTATATAATGCCCCCTTTTTTCCCCTTTTCTTTTCTTTTATGTAAACTGAGAGCATATGCACCAAGACAAATTCCTTGTGTGTCCAATCACACTTGGCCAATAAAAAAAAAATCTATTCTATTCTATTTTCCCCCTCCTTCCCCCTTTTTCCTTTACTCAGGTGTCATCTGGGTTTCTATTCTATTTCTATGTGAGAGAAACTTTTTGCCAGAGCTGGCGGCAGTCCTAATAAAGGAATCTTTTGAGTTCACATCAGAGGCTTTGTTGTGCGTGGGTGTTGTGGCCTGTACGCGGCCTGTGCAGTTAGTAGCTGATTCCGACAGCGAGGAGGCTGGTGTGGTGCTGGGCCAGCAGCCTGTGCAGCTGGCGCTCGAGTCGAACAATGAGGAGGCTGGAAAAGATGTGGTGTCAGAGGCGGGGATTCAGCCACGGCCTTCAGAACCTCCAATAAGTGAAGAGGAAGAAGAGGAGGAGCCTCTTCTTGATGCACGGGTGCCCAGAGCTGCCAAAAGGCTCCTCAGGAGTGGCTCCTCAGGAGGAGATCTCCTCGAGAGTAAGGCTTGGGGCTAATTGGCCATTCCCTTAGCCCTGTGATGGCGAACCTATGGCACGCGTGCCACAGGTGGCACGTGGAGCCATATTAGTGGGCACGCCAGCTCAGCTCTGGGGCGCATGCGCGCGCCGGCCAGCTGATTTTCGGGCCTTCTGGGCCCACCAGAAGTAGGGAAACAGGCTGTTTCCTGCCACTGGAGGGCCTGGGGGGGTGGGGAAGGCCCGTTTTTCTTTCTTACCTGGCTCCAGATCCTTTCTATGGATCTGGGAAGGGCGAAAACAGCCTTTCCCACTCTCTTGGAGGCCCTACGGAGGCTGAAAGGGCCCATTTCCCGACTCCCAGTGGGACAGGAAGTGACTTCTTTTCTGTCCCCAGCCTCCAGAGACTCCTAGAGAGGCTCCTACAGACTCCTAGAGAGGCTCCTAGAGATTCCTAGAGAGGTTCTGGAGGCTGGGGACAGCAAAAAACATCACTTCCTGTCCCACCAAGAGTTGGGAAATGAGCCCTTTCAGCCTCCATAGGGCCTCCAAGGGAGTGGGAAAGGCTGTTTTCGCCCTCCCCAGATCCATAG